>NC_091727.1:70754166-71057196 GCF_042477335.2 Ovis canadensis
GAGTCTGTGGTGAGCCTTGGAAGCACAGAGGGCAACAAAACCGGGAGGAAAAATAAATAAATAATTAAACCCCACAGATTACATGCCCAACGGTAACTCCCCCAGTGGAGAAGCAGCACAGACACCTGCATCTGCCACTAGCAAGCGGGGGTTGGGCAGGGAGGTGTGGGCTGCATTGCTTAGAGTAAGGACCGAGCCTGAATGCCCCAAGGGCAATCTGAGGGAACTAACTTGGGATAGCAAACCAGACTGTGGGATAGCTACCACACAAAAAGCCCTAACCTAAGACACCTTCAGGACCCCTCACAGAACAAAGGACTGAGCAGAGCTAGCTGAGTGCAGACCACCCCACTCCCCCCAACACCCTTCTCCCCCGTGACAGGCAGGCGAGGGCAACCAGAGCCAGAAGGGGGCAATTGCGGCCCCAGAGAAGCATTATCTATCAAATTGCAAGCAGACTTCATTGCTAACCAAGACTTATTGGAATTCTGGACTGTCAACATCCGCCTGAGAAGGTGCGCCAGTTGTACACCCAGAAAACCAAGTGGCAGGGACGGGGGAGGTGATAAGTTGCAGCAACTGTGCTCGCCAAACACCTGGTCACCTGAGCTGCTTGGACCTGGGAAGGGCACAAAACACAGGCTCATGCGAGTCTGCACCACTGAGGACTACCCGAGTACCTGAACCTGAGCGGCTTAGAGCTGGGAAGCGCATACAACCTAGGGCTGGCCTCAGACAGTTCCTGGCAGAGCAACCTAGAGCCTAAGCAGTGTAGACAAGGAAAGCACACACGCCATGTTGGGGGGCAAACCTTGTGTGGTGAGACCCTGCGAGCACACGCCAGTGTTATTTGCAGCATCCCTCCCTTCCCACAGCACGACTGAACAGGTGAGCCTAAAAAAGTGTCCCCCACAACCCCCTTGTGTCAGGGCGGAAATTAGACACTAAAGAGACCAGCAAATAGAAGAAGGTAAACCAGACAGAACCTCTGTGGAAATGACAGGAGCAATAGATAAAAAACCCTGTAGTTAGTACCAACTACATAGAAAGGGCCTATAGATCTTGAGAAATATAAGCTGGATCAAAGAACTATCTGAAAATGAACTGACCCCACACTGCCCACAACACCACCAGAGAAAGTCATAGATATATTTTTATTATATTCACTATCATTCTTTAATTAAAAAAGATTTTCCCCTTATTTTAAAGTCCTCTATTACTCCTTTAATTTTCAATTTCATAACCTACAAATTTTTTTTTGTGAAAAAAGAGATACCCTAATTTTTAAAGCAAACTTCATATATATATATATATAATTATTTTTGTGACTTCGTTTTTTTTTAATATTGTAGTTTTGAAAATCCAACCTCTACTCTAGATATTTAATCTCTGTTTTTTGTTTCATTTCAGTTCAGTCTCTCACTTGTGCCTGACTCTTTGCGACCCCATGAATCACAGCATACTAGGCCTCCCAGTCCATTGCTTTTTGGTATTTGCTATCAATTTTGTACCTTTAAGAACCCAATCTTCAGTACCCATTTTTGACTGGGAGCAAGATTACTGGCTTGACTGCTCTCTCCCACTTTGGATTCTCCTTATTTCTCCACCAGGTCGCCTCTATCTCCTTCCTCCCCCTTCTCTTCTCTACACAACTCTGTGAATCTCTTTGTGTATTCCAGATGGTGGAGAGTACTTAAGAAACTGATTACTGGCTGGATCTGTCTGTCTCCTTTTGATTCTCCCCTTTATCCTCCTGGCAACCTCTGTCTCCTTCCTCCCTCTTCTCTTCTCTATGTAACTCCATGAACCTCTCTAGGTGTTCCTCACTGTGGAGAAACTTCTCATCATTAACCTAGAGGTTTTGTCAACAGTGCTGTATAGATGGAGAAATCTTGAGGCTACTGTAAAAATAAGACTGAAAATCAGAAGCAGGAGGCTTAAGTCCAAATCCAGAGAACACCACAGAACTCCTAACTCCAGGGAACATTAATTTACAGGAGGTCATCAAACACCTCCATATCTACACTAAAACAAAGCACCACCCAAGGGCCAACAAGTTCTAGAGCAAGACATACCACACAAACTCTCCAGGAATACAGGACCATAGCCCTGAGCTTCAATATACAGGCTGCCCAAAGTCACTCCAAACCCAATGACATCTCATAACTCATTACTGGACACTTCATTGCACTTCACAGGGAAGAAATCCAGCCCCACCCACCAGAACACCCACACAAGCTTCCCTAACCAAGAAACCTTGACAAGCCACCTGTACAACCCCACCCACAGTGAGGAAACTCCACAATAAAGAGAACTCCACAAACTGCCAGAATATAGAAAGGCCACCCCAAACACACCAATATAAACATGATGAAGAGACAGAGGAATACCCAGCAGGTAAAGGAACAGGATAATTGCCCGCCAAACCAAACAAAAGAGGAAGAGATAGGGAATCTACTTGATAAAGAATTCCGAATAAAGATAGTGAAAATGATCCAAAATCTTGAAAACAAAATGGAATCACAGATAAATAGCCTGGAGACAAGGATTGAGAAGAAAGGTTTAACAAGGACCTAGAAGAAATAAAAAAAGAGTCAATATATAATGAATAATGCAATAAATGAGATAAAAAACACTCTGGAGGGAACCAACAGTAGAATAAAGAAGGCAGAAGATAGGATTAGTGAGGTAGAAGATAGAATGGTAGAAATAAATGAACCAGAGAGGAAAAAAGTAAAAGGAATTAAAAGAAACGAGGACAATCTCAGATACCTCCAGGACAATGTTAAATGCCCCAACACTGAAATCATAGGAGTCCCAGAAGAAGAAGACACAAAGAAGGCCATGAGAAAATACTTGAGGAGATAATAGTTGATAGCTTCCCTAAAATGGGGAAGGAAGTAACCACCCAAGTCCAAGATACCCAGAGAGTCCCAAACAGGATAAAACCAAGGAAAAACACCCCAAGACACATAGTAATCAAATTAATGAACACCAAACACAAAGAACAAATATTAAAAGCAACAAGGGAAGAACAACAAATAACACACAAGGGGATTCCCATAAGGATAACAGCTGATCTTTCCATAGAAACTCTTCAGGCCAGGAGGGAATGGCAGGACATACTTAGAGTGATGAAAGAAAATAACCTACAGCCCAGATTACTGTACTCAGCAAGGATCTCATTCAAATATGAAGGAGAAATCAAAAGCTTTACAGACAAGCAAAGCTGAGAGAATTCAGCACCAACAAACCAGTTCACCAACAAATGCTAAAGGATCTTCTCTAGTCAAGAAACAAAAAAAAAGTTGTATAAACTCGAACCCAAAACAATAAAGTAAATGGCAAGGCGATTGTACTTATCAATAATTAATTACCTTAAACAGAAATGGCTTGAATGCCCCAACCAAAAGACAAAGACTGGCTGAATGGATACAAAAACAAGACCCCTATACATGTTGTCTACAAGAGACCCACCTCAAGACAAGGAACACATACAGACTGAAAGTGAACGGCTGAAAAAAGTTATTCCACACAAATACAGACCAAAAGAAATCAGGAATAGTAATACTCATATCAGATAAAATAGACTTTAAAACAAAGGCTGTGAAAAGAGACAGGAAGGACACTACATAATGATCAAAGGATCAATCCAAGAAGAAGATATAACAATTATAAATATATATGCACCAAACATAGGAGCACTGCAATATGTAAGACAAATGCTAACATGTATGAAAGGGGAAATTAACAATAACAAAATAATAGTGGGAGACTTTAATTTCCCACTCACACCTATGGATAGACAAACTAAACAGAAAAATAACAAGGAAACACAAACTTTAAATGACACAATAGACCAGTTAGACCTAATTGCTATCTTTAGGACATTTCACCACATAAGAGTGAATCTCACCTTTTTCTCAAGTGCACACGGAACCATCTCCAGGATAGATCACATCCTGGGCCATAAATCTAGCCTTGGTAAATTCAAAAAGATTGAAATCATTCCAAGTATCTTTTCTGACGACAATGCAGTAAGATTAGATCTCAATTACAGGAGAAAAAACTATTAAAAATTCCAACATATGGAGGCTGAGCAACGCGCTGCTGAATAACTAACAAATCATAGAAGAAATAAAAAAAGAAATCAAAATATACATAGAAGCAAATGAAAATCAAACCACAACAACCCCAAACCTGTGGGACATTGTAAAAGCAGTGCAAAGAGGAAGGTTCATAGCAATACAGGCATACTTCAAGAAACAAGAAAAAAGTCAAATAAATAACCTAACTCGACACCTAAAGCAACTAGAAAAGGAAGAAATGAAGAACCCCAGGGTTAGTAGAAGGACAGAACTCTTAAAAAATTTGGGCAGAGAGAAATGCAAAATAAAAAAGAGACCATAGCAAAAATCAACAAAGCCAAAAGCTGGTTCTTTGAAAGGATAAATAAAATTGAGAAAACATTAGCCAGACTCATTAAGAAACAAAGGAAGAAAAATCAAATCAATAAAATTGGAAATGAAAATAGAGAGATCACAACAGACAACACAGAAATACAAAGGATTATAAGAGACTACTATCAGCAATTATATGCCAATAAAATGGACAATGTGGAAGAAGCAGACAAATTCTTCGAAAAGTACAACTTTCCAAAACTGAGCCAGGAAGAAATAGAAAATCTTCACGGACCCATCACAAGCATGGAAATTGAAGCTGTAATCAGAAATCTTCCAGCAAACAAAAGCCCAGGTCCAGACGGCTTCACAGCTGAATTCTACCAAAAATTTAGAGAAGAACTAACACCTATCCTACTCAAACTCTTCCACAAAATTTCAGAGGAAGGTAAACTTCCAGACTCATTCTATGAGGCCGCCATCACCCTAATACCAAAACCTGACAAAGATGTCACAAAAAAAGAAAACTACAGGCCAATATCATTGAATAACATAAATGCAAAAATCCTTAACAAAATTCTAGGAAACAGAATCCAACAACACATTAAAAAGATCATACATCATGACCAAGTGGGCTTTATCCCAGGAATGCAAGGATTCTTCAGTATCTGCAAATCAATCAGTGTAATTCACCATATTAACAAATTGAAAAATAAAAGCCATATGATTATCTCAATAGATGCAGAGAAAGCCTTATTACAAAATTTAATATCCATTTATGAAAAACACCTCCAGAAATCAGGAATAGAAGGAACATAGCTCAACATAATAAAAGCTATATATGACAAACCCACAGCAAACATTATCTTCAGTGGTGAAAAATTGAAATAATTCCCCCTAAAGTCAGGAACAAGACAAGGGTGCCCACTTTAACCATTACTATTCAACATAGTGTTGGAAGTTTTGGCCACAGCAATCAGAGCAGAAAAAGAAATAAAAGCAATTCAAATTGGAAAAGAAAAAGTAAAGCTCTCACTGTTTGCAGATGACATGATCCTCTACATAGAAAAGCCTAAAGACTCCACCAGAAAATTATTAGAGCTAATCAATGAATATAGTAAAGTGTCAGGATATAAAATCAACACACAGAAATCTCTTGCATTCCTATACACTAATAATGAGAAAGTAGAAAGAGAAATTAAGGAAACAATTCCATTCTTCATTGCAAAGAAAAGAATAAAACACTTAGGAATATATCTACCTAAAGAAACAAAAGACCTATATATAGAAAACTATAAAACTCTGGTGAAAGAAATCAAAGAGGACACTAATAGATGGAGAAATATACCATGTTCATGGATTGGAATAATCAGCATAGTGAAAATGAGTATACTACCCAAAGCAATCAATAAATTCAATGCAATCCCTATCAAGGTACCAACGGTACTTTTCAGAGAATTAGAACAAATAATTTACAATTTGTATGGAAATACAAAAACCTCGAATAGCCAAAGCAATCTTGAGAAAGAAGAATGGAACTGGAGGAATCAACCTGCCTGACTTCAGGCTCTACTACATAGCCACAGTCATCAAGAGAGTATGGTACTGGCACAAAGATAGAAATATAAATGAATGGAACAAAATAGAAAGCCCAGAGACAAACTCATGCACCTATGGACACCTTATCTTTGACAAAGGAGGCAAGAATATACAATGGAGAAAAGACAATCTTTAACAAGTGGTGCCATGAAAACTGGTCAACTGCTGGGGTCCAGCCCTGGTGGATCCAGGGAATTCGAAGCGGGGATGGAGTCAGCGAGGAGAGACTTATTTATTAGAGATATAAAGAGAAATTAGGAAAGAATAGTGTAGTAGGAAAATTAGTGGAAAAAAGAGGCTGAATAACTTGGTTTGCGCAGAGAACCAATAAAACTCTGAGACAAGCAGTTCACGCCACCTACGTAGGCCACAGGCATCTTCCCCGTCTCCTGAAGGAGTGGAGACACAAAGTGGCCCCCTGTTCAGATCTTAGAAGCCCAGGCAAAATTAGTAGGCTTGGCGAGCCTCCGCGCTCCAGATGGGAATTCAGCCTGAAAAGGGAGAAAAGAATGACATGGGGGAGCCAAGCATTGGTGCCAGACCCACAACTTTATTTTCAAAAGCAACTTATATACCCCAAGTTGTACATAAAGAAATAATGGAATATGGAGAGTTATGCAGGGGCAGCAGTCCTGACCCTTATTGACACCAGGGTTTCTTTTTGCATACCTTCCCATATACAAAAGGTCTTAGGTGGTTTTACATCATCTTATGGCCAGGGGGCCTGTTAACATTTTTATGGCTCTTTTCCTAGATAAACGTCTATCAACCAGAAAACTCTTTTTCCCTTGAAGTGTTTTTTCTTTAATCTACATCACCCTCAAAGTACTAAATAAAGTTACATTCCTGTAGAACAAAGGTGCAGTGGGTTATAAAAAGAAAGTACTTAACTCAAAGATATAATGTTGCTAATACCAGGGCTACTACCTGTTTTTTCTATATACCAACTATATCTACAAATAAAAGATATGAAAACTTGGCAGGAAGTATTGGCTCAACAAATGAAACCCTTAATCAGTCCTATTCTAATGATTTTGACTCCTCGGAAGCCCCTACATTCCTAGGATATTTTAAGTTTCCTGTGCCTCTCGCGGTCGGGAGGCTGCAAACAATCACATGTGCAGCTGTAAGAGTCTGTCAGGCAGGCTAGAAAGCCATCAGAGTGGTTTTTGGATTGAAACACTTTTATTATGCCCAGGAGACTTATTATCTAAAAGCTCTAAATTAACTTTTTCCAGAAAAAGGTGGTGGGGGACAGCCCCCTGTTAATGTCAGAAGAGTAGGTGGAAAGCATAACACAGTAAAGCAAGGCAGACTCTGGTTTTGCGGGTAGATGCTCGAGAAAATTCAAGGGGACCCCTGTGGCCTGATCCCACCTTTGTGTTTTGTCAGGCCCCCTTCCTCATGACCTTTGCCATGGGCAGGATTCCCCATGATGGCTCCCGGCAGTCAACCACTTGTAAAAGAATGAAACTAGAACACTTTCTACCACCATACACAAAAATAAACTCAAAAAGGATTAAAGATCTAATCTTAAGATCAGAAACTATAAAACTCTTAGAGGAGAACATAGGCAAAACACTCTTGGACATATATCACAGCAGGATCCTCTATGACCCACCTCCCAGAATATTGGAAATAAAAGCAAAAATAAGCAAATGGAACGTAATTAAAATTAAAAGTTTCTGCACAAGAAAGGAAACTATAAGCAAGGAGAAAAGACAGCCTTCAGAATGAGAGAAAATAATAGCAAATGAAGCAACTGACAAAGAATTAATCCCCCAAATATATAAGCAACTCCTGCAGATCAGCTCCAGAAAACTAAATGACCCAATCAAAAAATGGGCCGAAGAACTAAATAGACATTTCTCCAAAGAAGAGATACAGGCGATTAACAAACACATGGAAAGATGCTCAACATCACTCATTATCAGAGAAATTCAAATCAAAACCACAATGAGGTACCATTTCACACCAGTCAGAACGGTTGTGATCCAAAAGTCTACAAGCAATAAATGCTGGAGAGGGTGTGGAGAAAAGGGGACCCTCTTACACTGTTGGTGGGAATGCAAACTAGTACAGCCACTATGGAGAACAGTGTGGAGATTCCTTAAAAAACTGGAAATAGAACTGGCTTATGACCCAGCAATCCCACTGCTGGGCATACACACCAAGGAAACCAGAATTGAAAGAGACACACGTACCCCAATGTTTATTGCAGCATTATTTAAAATAGCCAGGACATGGAAGCAACCTAGATGTCCATCAGCAGACGGATGGATAAGAACTGTGGTACATATACACTCAGCCATTAAAAAGAATACATTTGAATCGGTTCTAATGAGGTGGATGTAACTGGAGCCTATTATACAGGATGAAATAAGCCAGAAAGAAACACCAATACAGAATCAGTTCAGTTCAATTCAGCTCAGACGCTCAGTCGTGTCCCCATGAATTGCAGCCCGCCAGGCCTCCCTGTCCATCACCAACTCCTGGAGTTCACTTAAACTCACGTCCATCGAGTTGGTAATGCCATCCAGCCATCTCATTTTCTGTCGTCCCCTTCTCCTCCTGTCCCCAATCCCTCCCAGCATCAGAGTCTTTTTCAATGAGTCAACTCTTCGCATGAGGTGGCCAAAGTATTGGAGTTTCAGTTTTAGCATCATTCCTTCCAAAGAACAGCCAGGACTGATCTCCTTTAGAATGGACTGGTTAGATCTCCTTGCAGTCCAAGGGACTCTCCAAAGTCTTCTCCAACACCACAGTTCAAAAGCATCAATTCTTTGGCACTCAGCTTTCTTCACAGTCCAACTCTCACATCCATACATGACTCCTGGAAAAACCAAAGCCTTGACTAGATGGACCTTAGTTGGCAAAGTAATGTCTCTGATTTTGAATATGCTATCTAGGTTGGTCATAACTTTCCTTCCAAGGAGTAAGTGTCTTTTAATTTCATGGCTGCAATCACCATCTGCAGTGATTTTGGAGCCTAAAAATGTAAAGTTTGACACTGTTTCTACTGTTTCTCTATCTATTTCCCATGAAGTGATGGGACCGGATGCCATGATCATAGTTTTCTGAATGTTGAGCTTTCAGCCAACTTTTTCACTCTCCTCTTTCACTTTCATCAAGAGGCTTTTTAGTTCCTCTTCACTTTCTGCCATAAGGGTGATGTTATCTGCATATCTGAGACTATTGGTATTTCTCCTGGCAATCTTGATTCCAGCTTGTGCTTCTTCTAGCCCAGAGTTTCTAGTGATGTACTCTGCATATAAGTTAAGGAAGCAGGTGACAATATACAGCCTTGACGTACTCCTTTTCCTATTTGGAAATAGTCTGTTGTTCTATGTCCAGTTGTAACTGTTGCTTCCTGACCTGTGTATAGGTTTCTCAAGAGGCAGGTCAGGTGGTCTGATATTCCCATCTCTTTTCAAATTTCCCACAGGTTCTTGTGATCCACACAGTCAAAGGCTTTGGCATAGTCAATAAAGCAGAAGTAGATGTTTTTTTGGAACTCTCTTGCTTTTTCCATGATCCAGCAGATGTTGGCAATTTCATCTCTGGTTCCTCTGCCTTTTCTAAAACCAGCTTGAACATCTGGAAGTTCACAGTTGATGTATTGCTGAAGCCTGGCTTGGAGAATTTTAAGCATTCCTTTACTAGCGTGTGAGATGAGTGCAATTGTGCAGTAGTTTGAGCATTCTTTCGCAGTGCCTTTCTCCAGGATTGGAATGAAAACTGACCTTTTCCAGTCCTGTGGCCACTGCTGAGTTTTCCAAATTTGTCGGCATATTGAGTGCAGCCTTTTCACAGCATTGTCTTTCAGGGTTTGAAATAGCTCAACTGGAATTCCATCACCTCCAGTAGCTTTGTTCATAGTGATGCTTTCTAAAACAGTATAGTAATGCATATATATGGAATTTAGAAAGATGGTAACAATCACCCTGTATGCGAGACAGCAAAAGAGATACAGATTTATAGAACAGTCTTTTGGACTCTGTGGGAGAGATTTAGGATGGGATGATTTAGGAGAATGGCATTGAAACATGTATATCATATGTGAAATCAATTGCCAGTCCAGATTTGATGCATGATACAGCATGCTCGGGGCTGGTGCACTGGGATGACCCAGAGGGATGGTATGGGGAGCAAAGTGGGAGGGGGGTTCAGTATGGGGAACACGTGTACACCCATGGTGGATTCATGTTGATGTATGGCAAGACCAATACAATATTGTAAAGTGAAAAAAAAAAAAAGAAACGTATATTACCACATGTAAAATGATGCCCAGTACAAGTTCCATGCATGAAGTAGGGCCCCCAAAGCCTATAATCTGGGACAACCCAAAGGGATAGGGTGGGGAGGGAGAGCGGAGGTCGGTTCAGGATGAGGGGACACATGTACCCCTATGGCCGATTCATGTTGATGTATGACAAAGACATCACAATATTGCAAAGCAATTATCTTCCAATTAAAATAAATTAATAAAAATGTGGTGACATTAAAAAAAATTGTTAGTCTTCAAATCACAAGATAACAAAAGAAGAAGGGAAGAAAAAAGACCTACCAAAAAAAAAAATCCAAAAGAATTAACAAAATTGCAATAGGAACATACATATCGAGAATTTCCTTAAATGTCAATGGATTAACTGCTCCAACCAAAAGACATATACTGGCTGAATGAATTAAAAAAGTAAGACTCACATATATCCTGTCTAATGTAGATCCACTTCAGGTCTAGGGGCACATACAGACTGAAAGTGAGGAGATGAAAAAGGGTATTTCAATCAAATGGATATCAAAAGAGCACTGAAGTAGCAATAGTCATATCAAAGAAAATAAACTTTAAGATAAAGACTGTTACAAGAGAGAAGGAAGGACACTATATAAAGATTAAGGAGATTGATCCAAGAGGAATATATAACAATTGTAAATATGTAACATTACCCAAATATATAAGGCAAATATTAACAGCCATGAAAGGAGAAATATACCGTGACTCAATAATACTGGGTGACTGTAATACTCCACTTATGTCAATGGACATATCACCCAGACAGAAGATCAATAAAAAACAGGCCTTAAATGACACATTAGACCAGATAGACTTAACTGATATTTATAGAGCATTCCTTCCGAAAGCAACAGAATACACAGTCTTCCCAAGTTCACTTGGAACATTCTCCAGGATTCACATGCTGGGCCACAAGGTGAGCCTTGGAAAATGCAAGAAAATTGAAATCATATCAAGGATCTTTTCTGACAATAATGTTATGAGATTAGAAATAAACTTCAGGAAAAAAACTATAAAAAACACTTAGAGGCTAAACAATAGGTTAAAAAAACAATGAATAGATCACTGAATAAGTCAAACAGGAGATAAAAAACACAGAAAATGAAAACTAAGACATGGTGTTCCAAAACCTATGGAATGCAGCAAAAGTACTTCTAAGAGGAACGTTTATAGCAATACAACCTTCCACAGGAAACAAGGAAAATATCTCATAAACAACTCAATCTTACACCTATAAAAAAGAAAGAAGAACAAACAAACTAAAAGTTAATAGAGGAAAAGAAATCATAAAGATCAGAGCAGAAATAAATGAGACAGAAATGAAGTACATGATTGAAAAGATCAATGAAACTAAAAGCTAGTTCTTTGAAAAGAAATACAAAATTGATAAACCATAATCCAGCCTCAAAAAGTAAAAAAAGATAAGGCTTAAATCAATAAAATTAGAAATGAAAAAGGATGTTACAACATAAAATGCCACAAAAATACAGTAGATCACAAGAGACTACTATAAGCAACTATATGCCAGTAAAATGGACAACCTGGAAGAAAGGGATAAATTCTTAGGAAGTGACAATCTCCAAAGAATGAACCAGGAAGAAATAGACATTATAAATAGATCAATCACAAGGCCTAAAATTGAAAATGGGGTTAAAGATCTCCCAACAAATAAACGTCCAGGACCAGATGACTCCACAGGTGAATTTTACCTAATTTTTAGAGTTAACGCCTATCCTTCTGAAACTCTTTCAAAAAATTGCAGAGAAAAGAATACTCCCAAGCTCATTCTATGAGATGATCATCACCCTGATACCAAAACCAGTAAAGATACCACAAAAAAGAGAAAATTTCAGGCCAGTATCACTAATGAACATAGAAGCAAACCTCCTCAACAAAATACAAGTAAATCAAATACAAAGATATTTTAAAAGGATCGTGCACCATGATCAAAAGGAACTTGAGAATTTGTGAATCAATCAGTGTGATACACCACATCAACAAGTTTTAAGAATGAAAATAACATGGCCTTCTGGTTCAAGATGGTGAAGCAGAAGAGCATGTGCTTATCTCCTCCTTTAAGAGCATGAAAATCACAACTAGTTGTTGAACAACCATTGACAAGAGGATGCTGCTGCTACTGCTGCTAAGTCACTTCAGTCATGTCCGACTCTGTGTGACCCCATAGACAGCAGCCCACCAGGCTCCCCCGTCCCTGGGATTCTCCAGGCAAGAACACTGGAGTGGGTTACCATTTCCTTCTCCAATGCATGAAAGTGAAAAGTGAAAGTGAAGTCACTCAGTCGTGTCCAACTCTTGGCGACCCCATGGACTGCAGCCTACCAGGCTCCTCCATCCATGGGATTTTCCAGACAAGAGTACTGGAGTGGGGTGCCATTGCCTTCTCCAAAGAGGATGCTAGAATCCACCAAAAAAAAAAAAAAAAGATGCTCCACATCCAAAAACAAAGAGGAAGCCACAGCAAGATAGTAGGAAGGGCAAATCATAAGAAAATCAAATCCTATACCTGTTAGGTGGGTGACACATAAAGCGGAGAACAATAATACCAGTAAGTTCTCTCACTGTTGTGAAGGTTCTGCGTCTTACATCAGGCTTCCCAGCCTGGGAATCTGACAAAAGGACTGGGAATTCCCAGGGAATCTGACGTTGAAGGTCAGCAGGATTTACTTACAGGACTTCCACAGGACTGGGGGAAACAAAGACTCCACTCTTTGAGGGCTAAAACAAAATCTTGTGCATACCAAGATCCAGGGGAAAGGAGCAGTGACCCCACAGGAGACTGAGCCAGACCTAACTACTAGTGTTGGAGTGTCACCTGTGGAAGCATGAGTTAGCAGGGGCTCGTCCCAGGGATAGGGGCACTGGGAGCAACAGTCCTAGAAGATGCCCCTTAGTGTAAGTTCTCTTGGAGGTTGCCATTAACCCTACCATAGAGCCTGTAGACCCCATGGCTGGGCCACCTCAGGCCAAACAACTAACAGGGAGGGAGCACAATCTCACCTATCAACAGCTAATTGGACTAAAGCTTTACTGAACAAGACCCTGCCTACCAGAGAAAGACCCAGTTTTCCCCACCATCAGTCCCTCTCATCAGGAAGCTTATACAAGCCTCTTAGCCTCATTCACTGGAGGGCAGATAGAAGCAAGAAGAACTATAATCCCACAGTCTGGCTAGAACAAAAACCACATTACAGAAAGTTAATCAGGATGAAAAAGCAGAGAGTTATGTCCCAGATGAAGGGACAAGATAAAACCCAGAAACAACTAAAGGAAGTGGAGATAGACAACCTCCCACCAAAATAATTCAGAATAATGATAGTGAAAATGATCCAGAATCTTGGGAAGCAATGGAGAAGATGCAAGAAATGTTTACTAAAGGCCTAGAAGAACTAAAGAAAAAATAGAACAAACAAACAATACACTAGAAGGAATCAGTAGCAGAATAACTGAGGCAGAATAGACAAGTGACCTGGGGGAAAGAATGGTGGATAACACTGCTTCAGAACTGAATATAGAAAAAAGGATGAAAAAAGATGAATATAGCCTGAGTCCTCTGGGACAATATTAAACACACCAATATTTGCATTATAGGGGTCTCAGAAGTAAAAGATTGAGAGAAAAGACTTGAGAAAATATTTAAAGAGATAGTAGCTGAAAAATTCCCTAACATGGGAAAAGACATAGTCAACCAACCAGACATGCACACCATATATAGTGTGTATAATATATGTGATCCCTCTTCATAGATCACTGCCTTGTTGTGGTAAAGGGGCTTGCATAACTCAGTGAAGCTATGAGCCATGCCATGCAGGGATATCCAAGATGTACAGGTCATAGTGGAGAGTTCTGACAAGATGTGATCCACTGGAGGAGGGAATGGCAAACCGTTACCCCAGTATATTTGCTGTGAGAACTCCAAAAGCATGGAGTCACAAAGAGTCAGACACAACTTGATGACTGAACAGCAGCAATAATACACATATTTTAGAAACATGAATTTTTGCCTAACTAAATAATTTATGACATTTTGATTTCATGTATTTGACTTAATATAAACAGAATGCTAGTTTTTTCATGAAACATATACATTACCATATGTAAAATAGATGACCAGTGTGAGTTTGATGCATGAAGCAGGGCATCCAAAGCCAGTGCTCTGGGACAACATAGAAGGATAGGGTGGGGAACAGAGTAGGAGGGGGATTCAGGATGGGGGCGACACATGTATACCTATGGCAGATTCATGTTGATGTATGGAAAAAACCATGACAATATTGTAATCATCCTCTAGTTAAAATAATTAATTAATTTAAAAATAGATAGGCTATAGCCAACAAACGTTTTCTGTATAGCATAGGGAATTATAGTTGATATCTTGCAATAACCTATGATGGAAAATAATCTGAAAGATAATATATGTGCATATGTATAAGTGAATCACCTTGTAGTGCACCTGAAATATTGTAAGCCAACTATACTTTGGAGATCTCCTCATAACTCAGTTTCTTCAATAAAATATATAAAGGAAAATATGACCTTCTCAATAGATGTAAGAAAATAATTTTTGACAAAATTAATCAATGATTTATGATAAAACTTCAGCAAGTGGGCATAGAGGGAACATACTTCAACATAAGACAGCAAGTGTCATTCTCAATGGTGAAAAAGCATTTCCTCTACGATCAGGAACAAGACATGGATGTCCACTCTTGCCACTTTTATTCTACATAGTTTTGGAAGTCCTAGGCATGACAATGAGAGAAGAAAAAGAAAAAAAGGAATCCAAATTGGAAAAGAAGTAAAACTGTCACTGTTTGCACATTACATGATATTATACATGCTGCTGCTGCTAAGTCGCTTTAGTTGTGTCCGACTCTGTGCGACCCCATAGACGGCAGCCCACCAGGCTCTGCTGTCCCTGTGATTCTCCAGGCAAGAACACTGGAGTGGGTTGCCATTTCCTTCTCCAATGCATGAAAGTGGAAAGTGAAAGTGAGGTCACTGAGTCGTGTCCAACTCTCAGCAACCCCATGGACTGCAGCCTACCAGGCTCCTCCGTCCATGGGAGTTTCCAGGTGAGAGTACTAGAGTGGAGTGTCATTACCTTCTCCAGATATTATACATAGAAAATACTAAATAAGCCACCAGTAAACTACTAGAGCTAATCAGTGAATTTGATAAAATTCTGGATACAAAATTAATACACATAAATCCCTTGAATTTCTGTATACTAACAAAATATCAGAAAGGGAAATTAAGCAAACTCTCCCATTTACCATTGCAACCAAAAGAATAAAATACCTAGGAATCAACCTACTTAAGGAACCAAAATACCTGTACTAGAAAACTATAAGGTACTGATGAAAGAAATAAAAGATGACTTTACAAACAGATGGATAGATATACCATGTTCTTAGAATGGAAGAATCAATATGGTGAAAATTGCTATAGTACCCAAGGCAATCTACAGAAATGCACTCTCTGTCAAATTACCAATCACACTTTACAGAGAACTAGAACAAAATCTTAAAATTTGTCTGAAGACACAAAGGACCTTGAATAGGAAAGGGATCTTGAGAAAGAGAAATGGCACTGGAGGAGTTGGGCTCCCCGAATTCAGACATACTGAGTGGTTACAGAGAAAATTTAAAAATCACCTTTTATGGAGTAGAAGGACTTGGTGATGGATGAAGCCAAATAACTCTGCCTTCCCTGATGGACCCATCACCCCTGTATTTCACTTTGAGATTAATTTTGGTTTTATTCTATGTCATATTTTACTTATAGCAAGTTCTCTGTTTTATCAATAAAGATTTTTTCATTATGCAAAAACATACCTTTTTAAAAAAGGAGAAAAACTCAGCTTAATTTTCTGCTGAGACAAGGTCAATGTGAATATAACGGGGAAAACATAGAAGCTTTTGAGCCAGGATAGATCTGAGTTTGAATCATGGTTTCTCCACTTACTGTTTGGACTTGGGCAAGTTACTTAACCTCACTGATACTCAGTTTTCTCATCTGTAAAGTGAAGATAGTAAAGGAGGGGAGAGAGCCAAAGAATAAAACAAGTCAAAGGGCAATTTTAAGAAATAATATGGTCATTTATTAAAAATATTTCCAGAAGACCAAAGAGAATGAAGTTCATAAAATAGCAATAGCATTTGGTACTTAGGAAGCCTTGCAGACCTTGGAGAAAATATTTTCAATACAGTGTTGAGTTTAGAACCAAAATAAAGGTTTTAATCAGACTTCTTGATCTTCACTTTGGTAGCCATCATCAGTAAAAGGAGAAAAAGAATGAATAAAAGTATATTATTTTTTTCTATTTTTGGTTTAACAAATTATCACAAACTTGAAACAACATCCACTTATTTCCTTATAGTTTCTGTGGATCAGTAGCTCAGGTACAATTTAGCTGGGTCCTCTGCTTACGGTCTCATAGGGCTGCAATCAAGTTGTCAGCCATAATTGAGATCTCATCTGAGGCTAGGGGTTCTCTTCCAAGATCACTGGTTATTGGCAGAATTTATTCCTTGTTGTTGAGGTCCTTTTTTCTCACTGTCTTTCTTATTGGCCAGGAACCACTCTCAGTTCTTGAAGGGCATTCTTAGGCTCTTGACCCACTTCTCTCACAACATGGATGTTTATTTTCTTCCAGGCCATCAGAAAAGAAATCTCTTTAAGTTGTTCTGACTTCTTTCTCTAACTTCCCAACTTCTCACCTGATATAAGGCCCACCTAATTAAGTAGTCCAACCCAGGATAATCTCCAGTTTGGTTAACTGAAGACCAATGGATTCTACTCTAACACAGGAATAAAATATCCTATTCACAGGTCCTATATACATTAAAGAGGAGGAGATTATCAAGTTTGTACACCAATGGGTAAGAATCTTGAGATCTATCTTTGAATTCTGCTTACCAGAGAAAAAATGTCTAGGGGGATTTCCTAGAGAGAAAAATGTGGTTCAAAGCTAAGTTAGATAAATCTCAAAAGAGTGACAGCTATGGAAGTATAGACTCTTATATAGAAACATGATGAAGATTGGTTAAAGTTCTTCAGGTGGATATTCATTTCATGTAAAACATATTTTTTTTCTGGTAAGGTGGGAGTGAATCACTGTAGTCTGCGTATAAGTGCTCCAACAGAATGGCATTGTCAGAAATCTTTGCTATGAGTCCAGATGAGGTATCCTGGATAAATTATAGCAAAATCTGGAAGTTCAGATGAAAGTTTTCAGATGAAGTAAGGATTTTATATTGTTGAAAGAAGCTCTTAAAGGCACATAATGGCGTTAAAGAAAGCATCATTATTTTGTGCAGATGTTTCCAACTAGTAGGTGGGGGTAAAATTGTTAATAACTCTGAAAAATTAAATGAGTTGGGAAATGTAACTAAGGTGAACACTCTGTAAGTTTCTGTAGCTTGTTAAATACCAGTTAGGAAATGTACTGTATTCTTGCAAGCAAAGCTAGAAAGAAAGAAAATAAGGAAGGAGGGGGAGGGAAGAAAGAAATAGAAAAAAGAAAAGAAAGCAAGATTAAAAAAAGAGAATGAACTAGGCATAAGTGTGAAAAGCAAGCTTCAACTTGTTCATTAATCAGCAGTGAAGAGGTAATTGTGGGTGACCACCACCTTGATCATGTCTTCTTTCTCCTTAGAATTTCCTGGTTGCTTAACAGGAGAAAGCATAAATTTTTATCCCACTAGATTGTACTTAATTACTTCTCAGAGTTCTTTCTGTTACTATAAATCTGCTAGCCTAAAGTCAAATTTACTTCTTTAAGGTATATTCAATTATTTGAAAAATTCTACCAGTGCATGCCTTGGCACTCTACAGCAAGAAATGGCAGAACAAAGAATAACCTAGTAGTGTCCTGGTGGTCAGGCTTTCATAAAGATTAAAGACTAGACACGATCACAGAGGAAGTTCTATGAGAAGGGATGAAGGCTATGTTCCCATATAACTGTTAGCTGAATCAGGTCACTGTGAACAAGGAAGTATGTGTCAGATAAATAAAAAGGAAGTATGTATCAGACTACTGAAAACGATTCTTAAACAAAACTACTCCTGAAGGAAACTTCCAGAAGTGGCTATATAGTCTCTATTTGTTGAATGACCAATTTTGATGGAATATTAGATACAGAAGAGCACTTAGAAAACATCTAATCCATCCCACTCCCTTAATGACCCAGAAAGATAAAATGATTATTGAAAGTAACTCACAGAATTAGTGGCAGAGCCAGTATGCCCGGCTCACAGTCCAAGGCTATTTTCATTACACCACACTATTAAGTTTCAAATTCTTCAAGGCTTGTTACTAAACAATGACATAAGATAAACTTGTGTATTGGTATGAAAGTGAGAGTGTTAATTGCTAAGTCGTGTCTGACTCTTCATGACCCCATGGACTGTAGCCCACCAGGCTCCTCTGTCCGTGGAATTCTTAAGGCAAGAACACTGGAGTCGGTAGCCATTCCCTCCCCCAGGGGATCTTCCTGACCCAGGGATTGAACCCGGCTCTCCTGCATTCCAGGCAGATTCCTTACCATCTGAGCCACCAGGGAAGCCCCATATACTGGTATAAATCATGACAATTTAACAAACTGTTGTGGAGGGGACTGCACAAAAGCCCAGGATTGATCCATTACTGTGCTCTCTCTTTGGTTATAATATGGGAGAACTGTTTATTGAATGCTAGAAATTATAACTTTCCTTTTCTTATTTCTTTTCTGTTTAGTCAGTCTTTGTCACTTATAACAAATTATTCATCTTAAAACACAATTATAATCATTTCACATCCCTTTCAGAGTTCTCTGATGACTTATTAAGCTTGAAGCACCATTCAAGACTACAATAATATTCTATCTTAACTTTATAGAGTCATTTTACATGGTGTACTATATATATAATATAACTGTGGTCTTATGAATAGCTCCATCCATTATTTAGTCTCTTTTCTCAGGCCATTTTGCCATCTGAAATGTTCCTTTCCTTCACTGTTATTTGATACAATTCTGACCACTTTTAAGACCATCTCTTACATCACTCCCTCTATAGAAAATTTCCTAATCTTCTGTAGCACTGTGATATGTTTATTATATTAAAAAGGATGTATTAGCTACTTACTATGTGTTAATTCTGTGTTAGATACTTTGGAAAATAAGACACAGACCCTGCCTGCCCATGAAGGATTACAGTCTACTAGAATAAGACATAGATATGTTAACAAATTCATTTACTGCACAATTACAATTGCTGCAATAGAAGTATATAAAGAACACAAAGGGTTTGCATGTTAGTAAAGGCTTTACAAAGGATAGAAGGGTATGATAGGTGGAGAAGAGTATTCTAGGCAGGGGTAGAAGGTAGAATGGGTTTCCCTGGTAGCTCAGCTCGTAAAGATCTGCCTGCAATTCAGAAGACTCTGGTTCGATTCCTGGGTCAGGAAGATCCCCCAGAGAAGGGAAAGGCTACCCATTCCAGTATTTTTGGGCTTCCCTGGTGGCTCAGATGGTAAAGAATTCACCTGCAGTGAGGGAGACCTGGGTTTGATCCATAAGTTGGGAAGATCCCCTGGAGGAGGGTATGGCAACACAGACCAGTATTCTTACCTGGAGAATCCCCATGGACAGAGGACCCTGGAGGGCTACAGTCCATGGGGTCACAAAAAGTTGGACACAATTGAGTGACTAAGCACAGTACAGCACAGAAGGTAGAATGAGCAAAGATTTGGAAATGTGAAATAGCATGGCATGTTTAGGGAATAGCTAGCAGTATGATAGGGATGAAATATAAGATGAAGGTTGTATATGTGTGCAGGTGTGCCTATTTAGATGTATGTATCTGTGTATGTTTGCACTACTGAGTTTAAACATAAGAAAATAGGTTGGCAAGAAATGCAGAAACTAGATCACAATGGTCTAGTATACTGTTTTAGAGAATTAAAGTTTATCCTTTATGGAATGGAAAATTACTAGAATGTGCAGAGGAAGAAAAAAGTACTAACAGGTAATGGAAAGTGGAGGGAGTCTCGGGTGGCTCAGTGGTAAAGAATCCATTTGCCAAGCAGGAGATGCGGGTTCAACCCCTGGGTTGGAAGATCCCCTGGAGGTGGACCCACTCCAGTGCTCTTGCCTGGAGAATTCCATGGACAGAGGAGCCTGGTGGGTTACAGTCTATGGGGTTACAAAGAGTTGAACACAGCCTAGCAACTAAAACAGCAACAGCAAGGGAAAGTGGAAGTGGAAAAACAAAGACAGAGATTGCTTATCCAGGAGAGGCTTAACTTTCTTGGTGAAATAAGAAACAATGTTGTCTGTTGAGAAAAAGAGGGCTAAACTTGGGTTCAGGTCTTCTGAAAATTGGTGAAGGTTTGAATGGTGATTCTGGGGATTGGGAGGGAAATATGACCAAGAAGAAATTGAAGGCCCAGTTGAGGTTGGAGAGTATGAATTTTTAGTGGACCCGGCTGCAAAATTGTGCCATTTGTTTTAGGAGTGTTGAAAAACCTGGGTGTAAGAGAAAAAAAATGCAAATGCTTAAATTAATATAAAGTTGGGATCATAGAGCAAGTGCTGTGGAAGGACAATGGGATAAGAAAGTTGCAAATGCTACAAAAAGAGTAGTTAAAAGGGAAACAATGCAGAAATTTAACAGATTAGGAAAAAAGGGAGGGACCAAGGGGTGCAAAGATTTAACTGAGATTTAAGGACTGGTATAGGGCTTCCTCGGAAAAGGCAATGGCAACCCACTCCAGTACTCTTGCCTGGAAAATCCCATGGATGGAGGAGCCTGGTAGGCTGCAGTCCATGGGGTCACTAAGAGTCAGACACGACTGAGCGACTTCACTTTCACTTTTCACTTTCATGCATTGGAGGAGGAAATGGCAACCCACTCGAGTGTTCTTGCCTGGAGAATCCCAGGGACGGTGGGGCCTGGTGGGCTACTGTCTATGGGGTCGCACAGAGTCAGACACGACTGAAGTGACTTAGCAGCAGCAGTAGCAGCAGCAGCAGCATAGGGCTTCCTTGGTGGCTCAGTGGTAAGGAATCCACCTGCTAATGCAGGAGACGTGGGTTCGAGATGCGGGTTTGACGCCTGGGTGGGGATGATCCCCTACAGTAGGAAATAGCAACCCACTCCAGTATTCTTGCCTGGAAAATTCTATGGACAGAGGAACCTGGTGGGCTACAGTCCACGAGGTCACAAAGAGTCAGACTTAGTGACTAAACAACAACAAGGAGAACTGGTATAGTAACAATGAGATATCCTGTTTCAGTGGACTGATGACTTGCTCAACAGCACATAGCTAGGGACAAGGCTGGGAGTAAAACCCAGGCATTGCAACCACCAGCCTAATTTTGCTATCACAGTGCTGCCCCAATAGCCACTCTTTCTTTTTGTCTCACTTCATCAGTGACAGAGTTTTCAGATAGCCAATTGTGGCTATCGGTGTAGCCAAGATCTGTGAAACACAAATTTTGGTGCTTGTTCTGTGCTCCTCTCTTTCTCTTGGAGAATCTACCAATTTACATGGCTCTAAAAGATCACTTATATATTAATAGATGATTCAAATTTCTGTCTCAGCCACAAACCTGAACTTTAGTCTCTCATTTTAGTCTACCTATTATGTTATTCTTCTTGGGCTTCATACGTTTTCCTCAGTTTTGACATGTTTAAAGACAAATATCATCTTCCTTCCCAAGTCAAATTCTCCAACTAACTTTTCTGTTTTTGTCCCGTTGACCTAATAGTCTTTCAGTCACTCAAGCACAGAATCTGGTAGTCATATTTGACCCCAACCAACCCTCATATGTAAGTTATGAGTTCTGTTAATTCTTACTCTGCAGTATCTCTGACCCTCTTTCTTCCACCAATGTAGTTCAGAATCCTGATAGCATTATGTCTGGGCTACTTGAGGATACTTGAACTATGCGGCTTTTACCCTTTACATAGTCAAAGAGTTGAACTTGGCAAATTTCTACTTATAGTTAAGGAGTGAAATAAGTGGTCATTCTCTACAAATGCTCCTTTGCTCATGGCTTTATTATTTCATTTATTACAGTGATTTAATTACTCTTTTTGCTTACGTGTCTACCATACCCACTTAGACAGTAAGCCGCTTAATGGCCATGAGTCTGTTTTATCCATTTATTTCTTTCTTCCTCTCCTAGTTGAGCAACTTTTGAAGAGTAACTGCGTGGTTCAGGAGATTTTTAGTAATTTGACTCTCCAGGGTGAGTGTCCTGGGGGGAGCATGTTTTTAGTGTGGTGCCATTGTGCAGGAATCTAGATAATGGTGTAAAGTGGAAGTAAAATGTGTACTCTTTTAGAATGATACAGTTTTTTTAAAAGAAACTTGGAAAATCAGAGTGTAGGGTATCACGACTCATCCACCCTCCCTCTCCCCATCCCACATCCATGCACACGTGTATGAATCAGTAGAGGAGAAAGGAAAAGTGGTAGCACAGTTGTATCCACACATTTGGGAAGAAATAGAAGGCAGAGTTAAAAAAAAAAACACAGCTAAAGTGGTGTGATGGGGCTGTAGGAGAGTTCAAAGTGGCTGAGGACAGAGATTGTTGAGAATCCAAAGATCCAAAGCTGTGTCTGACCATAAGTTCTGGGTAACACATAATTCAGTCAACAAGAGAGACTGAAAGATTAAATCAGCATTTGGATGTAGTCTTTTGATTCTATTTAGTCGACTGCCTCCCCAAGACTTTCTTTACCTTTCTAGTAAAAGTTAGCATGCACCGGATTGTCTGCATATGTTGGAAGACTGCCAGCAGGGGTGGGTTGATGAGGCAAAAGCAGAAGGGGAAGTGGGGGGACTCAGGGCTCGGCTTCTAAGACAGATACTTCCTCGACTTCTGCTGAGTAGTGAAAAAAATGCAGGAAACTTAGTTTGCATGAAGGTACAGCTCAATGGTCCATGCTTTTATTTGGCCAGCTACCCAATACTGTTTTCCCTATTCTCCATGTATCCTATTATTGACAAATGAAAAAATTTAGTTGTGCTATTCATCATTTTAAAGCTGAACTCAGGAAGGTGAAGGACAATGCTTCCCCTTCAACTTTATTGAGGTATATTTGACAAATAAAATTACATATTTAAAGTGTACAATGTGATGATCTGATATATGTTTACATTGTGAAGGGATTCCCTCCAACAAGTTAATTATCAGGACAATGTTTTATTCATCTTTTGATATAGAAGGTGTTTGTTGAAATAATACATGAATGAATAATAGGATCAACAAATTTGAGTGTTTTGTAAACTGTAAAACACTATAAGAATGTAAATTTTGATGATTTTCTTTCCTACTCACATGAGACTTAGTTCAGGTTTCACTTTCTGACACCTACTTTGACTGTTGTATCCCACACTCAAGTTTCTCCTTTTTGAATTTGTATTGTGTTTATTGTCTGTACCAATAGTATGACAACCAGTATTCTATTGCTTTGTATTGTATCTTTTAGTGTGTAGGAAACTTGTCTCCCTAGGTAGATTGTGAACTCCCCAAGAGTAGGAGAAAGTCCAGCCTTTTTTTCCCCTAAGCTCTGTGAACCCAAAGCCTAACCTACTACAACATTTTGCACATAGAAAAATGTTTATTAAATGACTGGTTATTGCTTAACTGGACCAAAGCTACACATCCCCCATGGAGTTTCAATCTATAAATGACCAAGATTGTACTAATGGTCCCAGTGGCTTTCCTCCATGATAGTAAAAGATCTCGAGGAGGAAAGTAGAAAGACCTCTCCCCCATCATTACTGTCACCTTATTATTACAATAAGTAGTATTTTCCTTGACATTTCAGCAATATGCTTAGTAGCATTCTCACTAGTATTAAAAATTACAGGAGGAATTGATACTACATTGCTGACAGTTCTATGACCTCTCTTCTCCAGTAGTTAATTCATTCTTAAGAAGAGATCATCACACTTATCAAATCAGGTCACTCTATTGTCAAACAGTTGGGTTCCAAACACAGGACACTGTCAAGCCCGAATGGAAGTCACACTATGGCATTCAAAGTTAATGTCACTATGTGTCCTCTTACATAGTGAAGTCACTCAGTCGTGTCCAACTCTTTGCAACCCCATGGACTGTAGCCTACCAGGCTCCGCTGTCCGTGAAAATTTCCAGGCAAGAGTACTGGAGCGGGTTGCCATTTCTTTCTCCAGGGGATCTTCCCAACCCAGGGATCGAACCCAGGTCTCCTGCATTGCAGGCAGATGCTTTACCAACTGAGCCACCACGGAAGCATAGTACCATGATACAAATATTTTATCTTGTATAATCAGAATGAAGCAATGCTTAAGAGCAGACCTCAGGGGAAATATGAGTCACGAAGTGGCAATAGAAATATTGAGGAGTGCACGAATGTGTGTGAGAGAGGACAGTGGGAGGATAGTTCTACTCTTTGTCTAGATGGTCAAAATATGTTACAGACAGCTTACATACTTTTGAACTTTTTGTAAAGCACTAACTAGAGGGCTGACCTTTCAGGGATACCTTTATGAGTCCCTACCTAATTACTAGCAATATGAAATCCTCCTAAGTTCTGAGGTCATTCCTCAGACCTGGCTCCAAGGCCTGCCTTTAACTTCTTGGTATTTTAGATGTCTGTATTTTGGAAGCAAGATAATTGTTTTTTAAGAGATTTCTTTTTATGGAAGGACTTTGTCACAAACAAGAATTCAATATCATAAACCAAATGTTTACCTGAACTGGGTAAACCAATTCAGAATGAAAAGAAGCTTTTAATATCTTGTAAGGTCTGAACTTCTTAGAAACTTTGGAATAAGTAAACAAGATGTATCAGAGGTGTTTGCGTATTGTTACTGCTAACTTAATTCCACTTATCATGTAGAATCCATGACAACACAGACAGCCCTATATAAAAATAAAGGCTATTAATCTGAAATAGATGAGAAATCTTGACAACTTTTATATGTCAGTCATCGCAAAATGTGATTCCAAACTGGATTTTCCATTCCTTTTTAGAGGAAAGAGATTGATGAAAAGTAAGTGAAAGCCTGATGTGCCAGAGGACTCTAAACCTAGATCTCAGTCCCCTTTCCTCTTTCATTAATGACACTTAAGTAGGAGCTCAAATGTCTGGGATATGATTCCACAAACACTCTAAATAAGATAATGGCATTTTATTCTTCAAAAGGAAAACCAACTCTGTATTTAAGTGCTAAAGGGTTTATGTTTACTCTTCTTTTTGCCTCATTTCCCCTATTTCTACCAGGGCCCCTCCTTAACCTATATTTTCCAAACATGTAAACATTTTTATTTCTCTTTTCTCTCAAATGTGTGCATGTGTGTGCTAAGTTGCTTCAGTCGTGTCTGACTCTGTGAGACCCCATGGACTGCAGCCTGCCAGACTCCTCTGTCTATGGTATACTCCAGGCAAGAATATTGGAATGGGTAGCCATTCCCCCCTCCAGGGGGTCTTCCCTATCCAGGGATCAAAGCTGCATCTGTTACATCTAACCTGCATTGACAGGTGGGTTCTTTACCACCTAGGAAGCTCCTGTCTCATATGTACTACCCCCTAAATAAAGAAGAAAAGCTTGCAGGGCACAAAGAAAAGATGGGCTGGAAAGAAGAAGTAGGATAGAAGAGTTTTGTGGTGCACAACTTATGTTTAAATGGTGGTCTTCCCTACCAACCCATGAAGAATTCTCAGTCAAAGGCAAAAGTAATTGTCAGTTGACCGTGTTTTAGCACCAGTATTGTAACATGAATTAATTGACCTAAGATGTCTGGATTTATCTAATCAGGTTAATTGGCTTCCTTTGTTGCTTTTTCTATAAGAATGAAGATGTGCCATTACCAGCTATGAGTATACCAGACTTATTGACAGTTGTATTTCTTAATACAAATAAACAAATTGACAATCTGATTCAAGAATCTCTTTTATAGGATTGATTAATAGGAATTTAACTTCCAGGAATTTTCTCACACCTGATTGAACAGGGGAAGCTGTTTCTCACTGGCTCTCAAATCATACCATGCTTGGTAACCATGTAGCCTGAAACATAAATATCATTGGTATGAGGGATAAAAATGACTTTAGGTCTTTGTATTTTAGGGAGAGATACATACACTATACCTACTTATATTTTCTGGAACATCATTTGTATTATAACTAAGTCTGTGTTTGGACAAATGGCTTGATAACAGAGTAGTAGAATATTTTGTTACATTCAGAAATCAGTGTAAAAAATTATTTTGATTCTCAGCATTTGATCCTAGGAATCAATGGACTTAATGGAAGTAATATGTAGGGAAAAGGTAAATAGCATTTTCACAGAAATACTTCTTAAATACTACTCTTAAATATTTCAATCCTTTCAACAGAAAATTAATAAGGAAACATTGGCCTTAAATGACACTTCAGATGGCTTGGACTTAACTGATATTTATAGAGCATTCCATCCAAAAGCACCAGACTACACACTCCTTTCAAGTGCCCACAAAACATTATCTAGGATTGACCACATGCTGGGCCACAAAACTAGCCTTGATAAATTTAATAAAATTGAAATCATGTCAAGCGTCTTCTCTGATCACAATGCTATGAGTTTAGAAATAAACTACAAGGAAAAAAAAACCATAAAAACACAAACGTGGTGGCTAAACACTAAGCTACTAAACAACCAATGGATCACTGAAGAAATCAAAGAGGAAGTAAAAAAAAAACAAAACCTACTGACAAATGAAAATGAAAGCACAAATCCAAAACCTATGGGATGCAGCAAAAGCAGTTCTGAGAGGGAGGTTTATAGCACTACAATCTTTCCTCAAGTAACAAAAAAGAAAAACTCAAACAAACAACCTAACCTTATACCGAAAAGACTAGAGAAAAAAGAACAAAACCTAAAGTTATCAGGAGAGAAGTCATAAAGATCCGAGCAGAAACAAATGAAATAGAGGCAAAGAAAAAAACTGCAAAGATCAATGAAACTGAAAGCTGGTTCTTTGAAAAGATAAACAAAATACATAAACCTTTAGCTAGACTCATCAAGAGAAAAAGGGAGAGGACTCAAATCAATAAAATCAGAAATCAAAAAGAAGTTGCAACTGACACTACAGAAATACCAAGATCATATTACCAATACTGTGAGCAACTGTAGACCAAAAAAAGGACAATCTGGAAGAAGTGGACAAATTCTTAGAAAGGTACAAGACTGAACCAAGAAGAAATAGAAAATATTAACAGATAAACCATAAGCACTGAAATTGAAAGTGTGATTGAAAACCTCCCAACAAATGAAAGTCTGGGACGTGACATTGTCATAGGCAAATTTTATGAAACATTTAGAGAAGAGTTAACATCTATCCTGTTGAATCTGTTTCAAAAATTGCAGAGGAAGAAAAACTTCCTAACTCATTTTATGAGGCTACCATCACCCTGATACCAAAACCAGACAAAGATATCACAAATGAAGAAAATTACAGTCCAATATCACTGATGAACATAGAGATACAAAAATCCTCAACAAAATACTTAGCAATCCATATCCAACAATACATTAAAAAGATCATACACAATGATCAAGTGGGATTCATCCTAGGGATGGAAGGATTTTTCAATATCCATACATCAATCAATGTGATACACCACATCAACAAACTGAAGAATAAAAATCATATGATGATTTTTATGCAGATTTTTATGCAGATGCACAAAAAGCTTTTGACAAAATCCAGCACCTGTTTATGATAAAACAAACAAACAAACAAAACAAAACTCTCCAGAAAGTGGGCATATAGAGAAAACACTTCAAAATAATAAAGGCCATATAGGATAAACTTGCAGCTAGCATCATACTCAATGATGAAAATCTGAAAACATTCCCTCTAAGATCAGGAACAAGACAAGGATGTCCACTCTTGCCACTTTTGTTTAACATAGTTTTGGAAGTCATAGGTTATAGCAATCAGAAGAAAAAAAGTAAAGGGAATCCATATTGGAAAAGAAAAAAACTGTCACTGTTTGCAGATAACATGATACTTTAGATGAAAGATCCTAAAGATGCTACCAGAAAATTACTAGAACTCATCAATGAACTTGATTAAGCTGCAGGTTACAAAATTAATACACAGAAATCTATTGCATCTCTATGCACTAACAATGAAAGATCAGAAAAAGAAATTCAAGAAACAATTCCATTTACCATCACATTAAAAATAATAAGATATCTAGGATTAAACATAACTAAAGATACAAAAGACCTGTACTCTTGAAACTGTAAGATGCTAATGAAAGAAACTGAAGAAGATATAAACCGATGGGAAGATATACGATGTTTGTGGATTGGAAGAATCAATACTGTCAAAATGACTACACTACCCAAGGCAATCTACAGATTCAATGCAATCCCTATCAAAATACCAATGGAATTTATCACAGAACTAGAACAAAAAATCTAAAATTGCATGGAGACACAAAAGATCATCAATAGCTGGAGCAATTTTGAGAAGGAAAAACAGAGCTGGAGAAATCAGGCTCCTTGACTTTAGACTACACTATATAGGTTGGTGAAAAAGTAGTTGCGGTTTTTGTATTGTTGAAGTTTGCTGTTTGATATTGGAATACATTCTTAAATAAATGTGGCTATGTTATACATCATTTTAATATGCACTTCTAAATTTACTTTTTTTTTTTTTTGCTAATGACATTACCTGTTGCTTATTTTATCTTTATTTTGGACTATGGAAATGAAGTTAGACAATAATCAAATTTGAGTGATTCTCTTATTCCAGTTCAAAATGGGTCGTAAGCAGTGGAAACAACTCGGAACATCAACAACGCATTTGGCCCAGAAACTGCTAATGAGCATATAGCGCAGTGGTTGTTAAAGAAGCTTTGCAAAGAAGATGAGATCCTTGAAGATGAGAAGCTTAGTGGACGGCTATTAGAAGTTGACAATGACCAACTGAAAGCAGTCACTGAAGCTGATCCTCTTACAACTATACACTATGTTGCTGAAGAACTCAACATTGACCATTCTATGGTTACTCAGCATTTGAAGCAAATTGGAAAGGTGAAAAAGCTCAATAAGTGGATGCCTCATGAACTGACTGAAAATAAAAAAAAAATCTTCATTATTAAGTTTCGTCTTCTCTTATGCAACGAGGAGCCATTTCTTGATCAGATTGTGACATGTGATGAAAAGTGGATTTTATACAATTGGCGACAACCAGCTCAGTGGTTGGATCGAGAAGAAGCTCCAAAGCACTTCCCAAAGCTAAGTGAAAAGTAGTGAAAGTGTTAGTTGCTAGGCTCCTCTATCCATGGAATTCCCCAGGGAAGAATACTGGAGTAGGTAGCCATTTCCTTCTCCAGGGGATCTTCCCAACCCAGGGATAGAATCCAGGTATCATGCATTGCAGGCATATTCTTTATCATCTGAGCCACCAGGGAAGCCCCTTCCAAAGTCAAACTTGCACCAAAAAAGGTCATGGTCACTGTTTGGTGGTATGCTGCCAGTCTGACCCACTACAGCTTTCTGAATCCCAGAAAAACCATTACACCTGAGAAGTATGCTCAGCAAATTGGTGAGATACAGCAAAAACTGCAGTGTCTTCAGTTGGCATTGGTTAACAGAAAGGGCCCGATTCTTCTCCATGACAATGCTCAACTACATGTTGCACAACCAACACTTCAAAAGTTGAATGAATTGGGCTACAAAGTTTTGCCTCATCCACCATATTCACCTGACCTCTTGCCAAACCACTACCACTTCTTCAACCATTTTGACAACTTTTTTCATGGAATATACCTTCAGAACTATCAGGAGACAGAAAATGCTTTCCAAGAGTTTGTCAAATCCTGAAGCACAGATTTTTATACTACAGGGATAAACAAACATTTCTTGTTATCAAAAATGTGTTGATTGTAATTGATTACTAAAGATGTGTTTGAGCCTAGTTATAATGATTTAAAATTCACTATCCAAAATCACAATTACTTCTGCATCAGAACAGTATGGTACTGGTGCAAAAATAGAAATAAAGATCAATGAATCAGGACAGAAAACCCATAAATAAGCCCACACACTTATGGCCAATTAATCTATGACAGAGAAGGCAAGTCTCTTTAACAAATGGTGCTGGGAAAATTGGACAGCTATATATATATATATATATATATATATAGTGAAGTTGGATAGTTCTTTGACTCAATACACAAAAATAAGCTCAAAATGGATTAAAGACCTAAATGTGAGATGTGAGACCAGGCACTAAAAAATTCTTAGAGGAAAACGTAGGCAGAACACTCTCTGACATAAATTGTAGTGGTATCTTTTTCAATCCACCTCCTAGAATAATGGATATAAAAACAGAAATAAACAGATGATATCTACTTAAATGTCAAAGCTTTAGCACAGTATGGAAACAACAAATAAATTGAAAAGACAGTCCATAGATGGGAGTAAATATTTGCAAATGATGTGGCTGATAAAGGATTAGGCTCCAAAATCTACAAATAGCTCATGATGCTTATAAGCATCAAAACAAACAATCCAATAAAAAATTGGGCTGCTGCTGCTGCTGCTGCTAAGTTGCTTCAGTCGTGTCCAACTCTGTGCGACCCCATAGATGGCAGTGCACCAGGCTCCCCTGTCCCTGGGATTCTCCAGGCAAGAACATTGGAATGGGTTGCCATTTCCTTCTCCAATGCATGAAAGTGAAATGAAAGTGAAGTTGCTCAGTCGTTTCCAACTCTTCGTGACCCCATGGACTGCAGGCTACCAGGCTCCTCCATCTATGGGATTTCCCAGGCAAGAGTACTGGAGTGGGGCAGAAGACCTAAATAGACATTTCCCCAAAGAATACATACAGGTGATCAAAAAACACAAGAAAAGATGTTTGGCATTGCTAGTTTTTAGAGAAATGCAATTCAGAACTACAGTGAACGTTGGTTGACACCAATCAGAATGGCTATCATCAAAAAATCCACAAACAATAAAAGCTGCAGAGGGTGTGGAGAGAAAGGAACCCTCCTGCACTGTTGGTGGGAATGTAAGTTGGTACAGCCACTATGGAAAACAGTATGGAAAATCCTTAAAAAGCTAAAAATAGATCTGCCATCAGTTCAGTTCAGTCGCTCAGTCCTGTCCGACTCTTTACGACCCCATAGATTGTAGCCCTGCCAGGCTTCCCTGGCCATGACTAACTCACAGAGCTTGCTCAAACTCATCTCCATCGAGTCGGTGATGCCATCCAACCATCTCATCCTTTGTCATCTCATCCCCCTGTCTTCAATCTTTCCCAGCCGCAGGGTCTTTTCCAAAGAGTCAGTTCTTCACATCAGGTGGCCAAAGTATTGGAGCTTCAGCTTCAACATCAGTCCTTTCATCAGGACTGATTTACTTCAGGATTGACTGGTTTGATCTTTCAGTCCAAGGGACTCTCAAAAGTCTTCCCCAACATCACAGTTCAAAAGCATCAATTATTTGGTGCTCAGCTTACTTTACGGTCAAACTCACATCCACACATGAGTAGTGGAAAAACCAATATTTTGACTAGATGGAACTTGTCAGCAAATTAATGTCTCTGCTTTTTAATATGCTGTCTAGGTTGGTCATAGCTTTTTTTCCAAGGAGCAAGTGTCTTTTAATTTCATGGCTGCAGTCACCATCTGCAGTGATTTTGGAGACCATGAAAATAAAGTCTGTCACTGTTTCATTGCTTCCCCATCTAGTTGCCATGAAGTGGTGGGACTGCTGCCATGATCTTAGTTTTTTGAATGTTGAATTTTAAGCCAGCTTCTTCACTCTTTTTTTTCATTTTCATCAAGAGACTTTAGTTCCTCTTTGCTTTCTGCCATAAGGGTGGTATCATCTGCATATTGAAGGTTATTGATATTTCTCCTGGAAATCTTGATTCCAGCTTGTGCTTCTTCCAGCCCAGCGTTTCTCATGATGTACTCTGCATATAAGTTAAATAAGCAGGGTGACAATATACAGCCTTGATGTACTCCTTTCCCAATTTGGAACCAGTCTGTTGTTCCATGTCCAGTTCTAACTGTGGCTTCTTGACCTGCATACAGATTTCTCAAGAGGCAGGTAAGGTGGTCTGATATTCTCATCTCTTTAAGAATTTTCCACAGTTTGTTTTGATCCACACAGTCAAAGGGTTTGGCACAATCAATAAAATAGAATTAGATTTTTTTGTGAAGCTCTCTTGCTTTTTCGATGAACCAGCGTATGTTGGCAATTTGATCTCTGGTTCCTCTGGATTTTCTAAATCCAGCCTGAACATCTGGAAGTTCTTGGTTCATGTATTGTTGAAGCCTCACTTGGAGAATTTTGAGGATTACTTTACTAGAGTGTGAGATGAGTGCAATTGTGCAGTAGTTTGAACATTCTTTGGTATTGCCCTTCTTTGGGATTGGAATGAAAACTGACCTTTTCCAGTCCTGTGGCCACTGCTGAGTTTTCCAAACTTGCAGGCATATTGAGTGCAACACTTTCACAGCATCATCTTTTAGGATTTGGAATAGCTCAACTGTAATTCCATCACCTCCACTAGATTTGTTTGTAGTGCTGCTTCCTAAGGCTCACTTGACTTCGCATTCCAGGATTTCTGGCTCTAGTCTAACCACACCATCATGGTTATCTGGGTCATGATGATCTGTTATGAATAGTTCTTCTGTGTATTCTTGCCACCTCTTCTTAATATCTTCTTCTGTTAGGTTCATCCTGTTTCTGTCCTTTATTTTGCCCATCTTTGCATGAAATGTTCCCTTGGTATCTCTAGTTTTCTTGAAAAGATCTCTAGTCTTTCCCATTTTATTGTTTTCTCCTATATCTTTGCATTAATCACTTAGGAAAGCTATCTTGTCTCTCCTTGCTGTTCTTTGGAACTCTGCATTCAGATGGGTGTATCTTTCCTTTTCTCCTTGCCTTTTGCTTCTCTTCTTTTCTCAGTTATTTGTAAGGACTCCTCAGACAACCATTTTGCCTGTTTGCATTTATTTTTCTTGGGTATGGTATTGGTCACCACTTCTTGTACAATGTCACAAACCTCCATCCATAGTTCTTCAAGCACTGTCTATCAGATCTCATCCTTTGAATCTATTTGTCTCTTCCACTGTATAATCGTGAGGGATTAGATTTAGGCCATACCTGAATGGTCCAGTGGTTTTCTCTACTTTCTTCAGTTTAAGTCTGAATTTGGCAATAACGGTTCATGATCTGAACCATAGTCAGCTCCCAGTCTTGTTTTCTCTGACTGTTTATAGCTTCTCCATCTTTGACTACAAATAATATCAATCTGATTTTGGTATTGACTATCTGGTGATGTCCATGTGTAGAATTGTCTTGTGTTGTTGGAAGAGCGTGTTTGCTATGACCAGTGTGTTCTCTTGACAAAACTCTGTTCGCCTTTGCTCTGCTTCACTTTGTACTACAAAGTCAATCTTGCGTGTTACTCCAGGTATCTCTTGACTTCCTACTTTTGCATTCCAGTCCCCTATGATGAAAATGATATCTTTTTTTGGTGTTAGTTCTACAAGACCTTGTAGGTCATCACAGAACTGTTCAATTGCAACTTCTTTGGCATTAGTGGTGGGGGCATAGACTTGGATTACTGTGATATTGAGTGGTTTGCCTTGCAAATGAACAGGGATCATTCTGTCATTTTTGAGATTGCACCCAAGTACTGCATTTCAGACTCATGTTGACTGTGATGGCTACTTCATCTCTTCTAAGGTATTCTTGCCTACAGTAGTAGATATAATGGTCATCTGAATTAAATTCGCCCATTCTGGTCCATTTTAGTTCACTGGTTCCTAAAATGTTCACTCGATGTTCACTCTTGCTGTCTCCTGTTTGACCACTTCCAATTTACCTTGATTCATGGACCTAACATTCCAGGTTCCTATGCAGTATTGTTCTTTATAGCGTTGGACTTTACTTCTGTCACCAGTCATATCCACAACGGGGCATTGTCTTCACTTTGGCTCTGCCTTGTCATTCTTTCTGGAGTTATTTCTCCACTCTTCTCCTGTAGCATATTGAGCATCTACAGACCTGGGGAGCTCATCTTTCTGTGCCCTATCTTTTTGCAGTTTCATACTGTTTATGGGGTTGTCAAGGCAACAATACTGAAGTGGTTTGCCATTCCCTTCTCCAGTGGATCACATTTTGTCCAAATTTTCCAGCATGACCCACCCATCTTGGGTAGCCCTGGCATAGCTCATAGTTTTATTGAGATACAAGGCTGTGATCCATGTGGTCAGTTTGTTTAGTTTTCTGTTTTCATTCTGTCTGCCCTCTGATGGATAAGAATAGATGCTTATGGAAGTTTCCTGATGAGAGAGAATGGCTGTGGGGGAATCTGGGTCTTGTTCAGGACCCAGGATGGGCAGGAGCATGCTCAGTAAATCTCTAATCCAACTTTCTGTTGATGGGCAGGGCTGTGTTCCCTCACTGTTGTTTGGCCTGAGGCCAAACTATGGTAGGGATAATGGCAGTAATGGAGATCTCCTTTAAAAGGACTTATGCCCACACTGTTGTATTCACTGCCCCTGACTCTACAGAAGGCCACTGTCAACCCATGCTTCCACTGGAGATTCCTGGACACTCACAGCAAGTCTGGTTCAGTTTCTTGTGGGGACATTGCTCCTTTCTCCTGGGTCCTGGTGCACACAAGGTTTTGTTTGTGCCTTCGAAGTGTCTGTTTCCCCATTTCTGTGGAAGTTCTCTAATCAAATCCCACTGGCCTGCAAAGTCAAATTCCCTGGGGGTTCTCAGTACTTTTGCTGGATCCCTAGGTTGGGAAATCTGTTGTGGGTCCTAGAACTTTCTTAACAGTGTGGTGTGATAATTTCTCTGGTATAATTATTCTGCAGTTTGTGGATTGTCTGCTCGGTGGCTCTATGATGCGGCTAATCGTGACCTTCTCTAAGAGGGCTTATGCTACATGCAGCATGTTCTGGGTCTGCTGCAGCCAGAGCCTCTGTCTCCGTGGCAGGCCACTGTTGACCCATGCCCTGACAGGAGACACTCAAACAGTCAAAGGCAGACTTGGTTCCATCTCTCTGGGGCCTCTGGGTCCTGGTGTGCACAAGGTTTTGTTTGACCCTCCAAGTGTCTCTGGCAGGTTTGCAATTTGGTTGAAAACATGATTTCGCCCTTCCTACAGTCTTGTTGGGGCTTCTCCTTTGCCTTTGGACATGGGGTATCTTTTTTTTTTTTGGTGGGATCCAACATTCTCCTTTTAATGATTGTTCAGCAGCAAGTTGCAATTTTGGAGTTCTCACAGGAGAAGATGAACACACACCCTTCTACACTGTCATCTTGTCTCATATGAGTTCTACCATATGACCCTGCAATCTCACTCATGGGCATATATCCAGAGAAAAACATGGTCTGAACTGATACATGAATTTCAATGTTCATTGCAGCTCTAAAAAAGACATGGAAACAACCTAAAATTACATTGACAGAGATAAAGAAGATGTGGTTCATATATACAATGGAATATTACTCAGCCGTTGAAGATGATGAAATAATGCCATTTGCAGCAACATGAATGGACCTAGACAGTGTTATACTGAGTGAAGTAAGTCAGAGAGAGAAGGAGAAATATTATATAATATCCCTTATATGTGGAATCTAAAAATAAATGATACACATGAACTTATTTACAAAACCGAAACAGACTCACAAACTTTAAGTAGAAGCTTATGTTTGCTGAGGTAAAAGATGGAGGGAAGGGATAATTAGGGAGTTTTGGATGGGCATGTACACACTGCTATATTTAAAATGGATAACCAATAGGGACCTACTGTATACAGCACATGGAACTTTGCAGAATGTTATGTGGCAACCTGGATGGGAGGGGAGTTTGGGGGAGAATGGATACATGTATATGTATGGCTGATTCCCTTCACTGTTCACCTGAAACTATCACAACATTGTTAATCAGCTATACCACAATACATAATAAAAAGTTAAAATCTTTTAATCTTTTCAGAATTCACATTGAGGCTTGTACAAGTATTGTAGAGTTAGTGGTAATGAAAGGATTGGATCCTATTGACAGGTCCTTAGAGTTGGCGAGATTGCTGATGCGTAGAATGATGCCCTTGTCTACAATGTAATGTTGGGAGCAGAAAGTAACTGGGCTTGCTGCCTCAACAGGCATTCAATTTTGTTATGTATTTTATTCTCCTGGAGTAGACTTAAAACTCTTTCAGAAAGTGGTTTGTGTTTTCAAGTTGCTTTCATATTTACCATTTTAAAGGATCTGAAAAAATATCTCCATTTGTTCATTACCACATTCAATACATGAAGATATTAAGAAATACTGATGTTCAGGAACTTGTTAGAGAATAGACAACTTATTAGAAGTCAAGGCTAGGATGAACTCTCAGTTATCCTGGCTCAATTTCATTCCCATTTAAACTCATTCAACGAGGTAGTTTAGAGCAGCCACTGTTAGGTTGCACCATTTATGACAGAGTTCAAACTGGAATACAGTTTGAAGAAAAGAATCATGCTAGCCTATGTTAAAATAACTTTGTATTTATTAAGTAGTCACAGTGTATATGAGGTACTGTGCTAGTTACTGGTGGTCAGGGGACATTTAAAAGAATAAATTATCTGATACTTTTCCTCAAGACTTTTAAAAAATCCTTTGAAGTGAAGTGAAAGTTGCTCAGTTGTGTCTGACTCTTTGCAACCCTATGAATTATACAGTCCAATGGATTTGCTAGGCCAGAATACTGGAGTGGATAACCTTTCCCTTCTCCAGGGGATCTTCTTAAGCCAGGTATCGAACCCAGGTCTCACTCATTGTAGGCAGATACTTGACAGCTGAGCCACAAGGGAAGCCTTTTGAGAGGAATTATATTTCCATGGCTCTTATTTTTCAAGACTGTCTTCTTCCTCTTGACTGAAAGTGTAAGTATTGCATGAATTTCAGTCTTTGGTCATGTCTTATATTTGACTTTTCTAAGCTGAGTAATTTTTATGATTTTGGCTGTTACACTCCCCAGACTTAATTTTGGCCTCCACCTCTTACCCTACTTTCATGTTCGGGGACGTTATTTCCAACTATTCATTGGACATTGCTTTGAATTTTTGCCATATCCTCAAACCCAGTTGGTCAAAACACTTCACCCTCAAATTACGTATTTATATAAACAGTAGTAACATCAGTGCTCAGATCCCATAGTTTCAAAATTTCAGAGACAGCTCTGACATTTCTTTCTTATGCTGCCTATATCTAGTCACTCACCAACTTTCATCGATTACTCCTAAGTTACTCTTCATTCCATTCCCACTACCACCAAATGGCAGTGGAAGAGTCTCGTTAACTGCTATTCTTTTCTCTCTTTTTTTAAAAAAATAATTAATTTATTTTAATTGGAGGCTAATTACTTTACAATATTGCGGTGGTTTTGCCATACATCGACATGAATCAGCCATAGGTGCACATGTGTCCCACCATCCTGAATCCCCCCTCCCATATCCCTCCCCAATCCATCCTTTTGGGTTGTCCTAGAGCGCAGCTTTGAGTGCCCTGCTTCATGAAGTGAACTTGCACCAGTCATCTGCTTTACTTATGGTAATATACATGTTTCAATGCTATTCTCTCAAATCATCCCACCCTCACCTTCTCCCACAGAATCCAAAAAGTTTGTTTTTTACATCCGTGTCTCTTTTTCTGTCTTGCATATAAGATCGTTGTTATTGTCTTTCTAAATTCCATATATATGCATTAATATACAGTATTGGTGTTTCTATTTCTGACTTACTTCACTCTGTATAATAGGCTCAAGTTTCATCCACCTCTTTAGTACTGACTCAAATACATTTTTTTTATAGCTTAGTAATATTCCATTATGTATATGTACCACAACTTCCTTATCCATTCATCTGCTGATGGACATCTAGGTTGCTTCCATGTCCTGGCTATTGTAAACAATGCTGTTATGAACATTGGGGTACATGTGTCTCTTTCAGTTCTGGTTTCCTCAGTGCATATGCACAGCAGTGGTATTTCTGGGTCGTATGGCAGTTCTATTTCCAGGTTTTTTAAGGAGTCTCTATGAAGGAAACTATAAGCAAGGTGAAAAGGCAGTCCTCAGAATGGGAGAAAATAATAGCAAATGATACAACTGACAAAGAATTAATCTCCAAAATATACAAGCAATTTATGCAACTCAATACCAAAAAAATAAACCACCCAATCAAAAAGTGGGCCAAAGAACTAAACAGACATTTCTCCAAAGAAGACATACAGATGGCTAACAAACACATGAAAAGATGCTCAACATCACTCTATCAGAGAAGAGGAAATCAAAACCACAATGAGGTACCATCTCACACCAGTCAGAATGGCTGCCATCAAAAAGTCTACAAACAATAAATGCTGGAGAGGGTGTGGAGAAAAGGGAACCTTATTACACTCTTGGTGAGAACTGCTACTCTTTTTAAGTGATCTCTTCATCTCCAGTTTTCTATAAATGTACTCAGGCATGTGAAAATCTGACAGATTTGTCTACTAAAAATATTTTTATCATATCTTCACTTATTCAAAGTTTGCTAATATGATTTCACATTAAAAAGTGCCTGGAATTCAATGTCTAATAATTTGGCCTTAAATTTCTATCCAGATTTATTTTGTGTTACCTCAACACAATCCCAAATCAGGCTCCTCAGTGTACCTTGTAGGTGTCAAACTCAGTCATGACACAGTACGCTTCTCACATTATTTCTGTGACTAGAATTGAATTTAAACAATGTATATTTACCACTTACTATGTGCAGAGAGAGTTTATTCAGCATGGTTCCATATTCTAGATATTTTTTTAGACCTATCTCATTTTATCTTTGCTGTGACACCTTCTCCATTCATCCCAGCCCATTTTTTTTTTTCTAAATGCCTTTGCCATTAAAAACATAACACTGGTTTACCATCTCATATTTTTATATTTTGTCATTCTTTTTAAAAAGATTAATTAATTTATTTTAATTGGAGGATAACTACTTTATAATATTGTGATGATTTTTGCCATACATCAACATGAATCAGCCACAGGTATACATGTGTCCCCCACATCCTGAACCCTTCTCCCACCTCCTTCCCCACCCTATCCCTCTGGGTTGTCCCAGAGCACCGGCTTTGGGTGCCCTGCTTCATGCATCGAATTTGCACTGCTCATCTATTTTACGTGTGTCAGTGTACATGTTTCAGTGCTATTCTCTCAAACCATCCCACCTTCACCTTCTGCCACTGAGTCCAAAAGTCTCTTCTTTACATCTGTGTCCCCTTTGCTGCCCTGCATGTAGGATCGTTGGTGCCGTCTTCCTAAATTCCATATATCTCCCCACCAACACGGTAATTCCCTGAAAGGCAGGAACTACGTCTAACTTTACTTTGTGGTACATGTTATATTGAGCTCAATTGAAGATTGTTTAACTGAATTACAAGAGATTTGAGCTATTTTAATAAGAACATAAAAGTAACAAAATAGATCAGAATAGCAGTCCATGCAGAGCTATCTGTGTTACTTGGGAGATTATGATAGATACGCTTCATGGCATCAAATCCACAAGGTTTGATACATATCTTAAGGATCAGTGCTGTTCCTTTAATCTCTTATTATTAATAAGTAGTACTGCAAAGGAAAATTTATAATTTTCAGCACTATGGGAGAATTTTGCTTTTATCCCAGATAAATAGTTCCTAAAAAATAAAAAGCTTGACTAAAGATAGGAAAGAAAAGATAGTAGAAAATGAAACTGATAATTCTGGGCTAGGAAGACACCTAAATGCTAACTTCGCACTGGACTCAACCTGCAAACTTCCTTTAACCTACCATTCTATTGCTTCCCTTGTGGCTCAGCTGGTAAAGAATCTGCCTGGGTTTCTTCACCAATGTGTGAGACCTGGGTTTGATCCCTGGGTTGGAAAGATCCCCTGGAAAAGGGAAAGGCTACCCACTCTAGTATTCTGGCCTAGAGAACTCCATGAACTCTATAGTCCATGGGGTCACAAAGAGTTGGACATGACTCACTTCTCTTCACTTCACCATTCTATTTGGGTTCATGGGCTGATTTATTTCATTTGCAGGAAGGGACTGACTAGTATAATCATTTAAATATCATGGGGACCTGGGAAACAGTTTTTATTAAGGGGATAGATGTAAATATAGTACTTTAGGTTGTTTACTTACAGTGTAAACACAGACTGCTTTTAGTTTTGATTGAACAATTAATAATAAAACAACAACAGAAAGTTTTCTGAATAATTTAAATAGATACCATAAACTTGATCTTGTTGTAGTAGAGATTATAAATTTAAAATTATCTGGAAACAAATTTCACCAACATATTTGAAATGCAATGCAATCTCAACTCTAAGTTTAGGTACATTTTTTAAAATATATAATAGCCTGAAAAATCCTTTTTCTAGATTTCAAAATAATTAGAGGATTGGAAGGCAGAACCACTGAATTCAAGTTATTTATTGTTTTTGTTTTTTAGCTATAGATGGAATCCACCAACCCATTTGTTTACTTTTGAAAACAACTCTTTGCTTCTAAGTAGAAGGATGCTCCTGGCCAAAGATTTTGATTAAAATATATGAAGTGGTAGGCCTGTTTAAACCTGGTATAAGTCAGATATGTCCAAGGTACTAAATCATCGAATTTCCTTATATTCATTTATAATTGTGAGAGCTTTCTATTTTCAGTTTCTAGTCAGAACTTGCCAATTCTAGTTGTGCGGCAAGTTTCCAGAAAATTTCTTAACCCCTTTGAATTTATTTTTTTGCAAAACAGAAATAATAGCACTTACCATTTAAATTGCAGAATATTGATAGGTTCAAGTAGGATAATGAATATGAAACTACCTTGTGAAGATACCAAATCAGTCTTCACTAGTGGGTTTACCTTCAGCCGTCACTGTATATTTTGTTTGTATGTCAAATGAAACTGCTACTACAGTTTAGAGAAACTCCACTGAACCCTTAATAAAGGATTAAAAAATATCCCTTACTTTTTTCACTTGATTGCCAAGGTGCTGGAGGCTTAGGGAGTGTTCCCTCTGTATTTTGCCACATTGAACCCCTAACAGAAATGCTAAGCAATACTTGTTGACGGACCGATTAGATTATTGAATCTCTGTCCAATAAATAAAGCAGAAAGAATCATACTAGCAGCCCAATTTAAAGCAGACAAGGCAAATTATTTATCCTCAAACTCCTGGGAATTTGCTAGAATCTACCATCCACAGAATGCCTGGTTCTAGCACTGAACAAAAACATTGAAACTGCTTACCTGTTAACTTCAAGGTTGACAATTTAGGGTCTTTTGCATTCACTCTCAGAAGCAAGCTCCAGGTCTTCAGTAAATCCAATCTATCCGTCCCTTGGAAAGCTAATCATTGTTGGTCAGCTGTACAGTAAATATGAATACCCTGGAAGTCCTGAAAGTAAACACCATTCACAGTGCGCCTGCTCTTTTAGGCAAACTTCTTTGAAATGATGAGTTGTTGCTATTTTCAAGAGGAGAGGAGGGCAGGGCACATATGCTAGCCAATGTATACAAATTCTTCTTCCTCTTTCAAATCAGTCCTCAAGTTGTTTAAAGCACGCCTCGATTTGGCTACTCTGGTTCAAAGTAGGGGAAGGGGAAGGCAGAAGGAGAGAAGAACAGAAACCGGACTTGCAGGTTGTTGTGTGTATAAATGAACTTTTATCCCTAGCTCCAGCAACGGAATCCTCAGGAAATCACACAACTGTTCTGAGATCTGTTCGGTTTAGTTCTCTCTGATTTATGATTTGGGGGAGTGGTTAGACTATTTGTAGGTGGAGAAATATATACCAGTATATGCTAATATAACTGTCAACATGTGAAACCTGATCTTAGGCAAGATAAATTTCACATCTCTCTCTCACTGACAATTACGGCTCTATCTACAGTCTAAGAATCCTTCTCCTTTCTGGTGACTTATCCCCTGAAAAATAAATGTCTTAGGTTGAATTTGGTTTCTCAAAATCCCCACAGCAATACATTACTTCTCTTGAATTAAAAATGATTTTTTTTTCTTTCTCTTACACTAAGAGTGGTCTGGAATGACTGGGTTTTCTGTCTGCAGGCCTGTTTTAGGAATTTAGAAGGAATTTGTCTTTGGCTAGGAATTTGTCTTTGGCTAGGCTCTGGGATATTGGAGCTTTGGGATGTTCTGTCTGTTTCTGGATAAAGGGATATAGCAGTCTGTTATGTGTTGACTGGAACTCGGGGCAGCACCTTGATGTTATGAACCAAATGGATAATAATACCTTAATGTGAGTTGGTTACTTCAATTGTATTGAGTTATATTAAGATATTTCATCTGGGGATGGCATAAATATGTTCATATTAACACTTTGTAAGCATAGCCCTATAACTAATAATGAATTTGTGTACTCAGTAAATCAGGAAACTAGTAACAGCCCTCTGGCCTGCTACCTGCTGTAGGAACAAAGGCCTGAACTTTGCATCTGTAGGTACCAGAATTATCTCATAGCCAACCTGGGGTCAGGGCTCTAAGGTTTCTTAAATATTAATCTCCTTTCATACTATTCTTGGTTGTGGTATTAGTTGGGGTGAAAAGTCATTCAACCAAATTAAAGAAGGAGATAACATTTGTATTCAAGATAAGACTCTAATCCTTTCCTGGAAAGTTTTACTAACTGAAGTGATATTAGAAATAGAATTTCTTCAACTGAGTTTGGATCGCCAGAGATCTAGGGGAAAGTTTGTAAGAGAGACAGAGGATAAGTTACCACTTTGCCTCCGATATGGACTGTTACAGCCATTTTCAACTATGATGGAAGTGTAGTACATACCAGGTAAGGAAGGAAAAAGAAAGAGGCAAAATCTTTCAAGAGGACATCACAATAACTGTGGCAGAGATGGGATGCCCTGTTTGTGCCTCTGTGTACTCCCCCAGTTGTCTGTCCTTAGCTGTTTCTCTGCCTCTGGGATGGAAAAAGCAGTGCTCCACTGATCCCCAATTGTATTTTTGCCTTGTTTAGCTATATCAATTTATGCCATGTTTGTTATAATTGACAGCAGATTCTTAATCTTTCCTCATCTCTCTATCGTTTCTTTTCCATCCTCTCTGTCTTCATTACATACTTGTCCTTACATTTTCTATTATTTTAGGAAATGATGAAGTATCACACCGATATCTCTTTGCTGTCATCTCTCTATTCTTTCTCATTTTCCCCAGACTCTTCCAGTTCTTAATTTTTTATTGAGGTGGAGAGGACCAAGAAGGGAATGGTGAGGAAGAAGGTGAATAATGTGTAGTTGGATGGGGACTCTGTCTTAATGGAGTAAAACTTGGGGAGAAGGTTATAAGATTTACAGTAAGACAGCATTCATATATTAACTTTGTGCTGTAGGATTCATAGCTTACTCATAGAGCTGAAAAGGTCTTGAAAAATCATTTTTTTTAGACTTTTTCAAAAATTGAGTTCCTGAGGGTATGACACATCTGGTTAATCATTGTGCTCCTAGATGTTAGCTGATTGCCTTGTTTGGTTTGTTAAATAAATCTACTTCAACTCTCTCCTATTATAGATAAGGTAACTGAGGCCATAAGAGAAAGAGATTTTCTAAAGATGTTTATTTTACCACAAAATAAAGAAATATCACTTATTTTCTTTCAGAACTGAAACTGTTCCACAATTAATACTCACAACACTTTGAAAAGGTAGATAAAGAGTGTTACTATACTTACAGCCCAGTTCTATACACACATATATATTCACTCAAAGAACCTTGGATACAATCATTCATGCTTTAGTTCCAGCTTAGAGAAAATCAGAGACAATGAAAAGTATCAATCTAGTTGTGGAAATATGACTCTCATCACTCTCCCTATTTCTGCCCCAGGGCTTACCTCATGATATAAATCAATTTTAAGTTGTCATTTCTGGTGAGGCCACAACACAATAAATGAAAATTTTGAATAAGTTTGAATAAGCCCTGTAGGACAGAATGGTATAGACTACTTAAGGAGAGCTGGTACAGATTATTTAAGCCCCCAATCCCTACATTATTCTGTGCTGCCCAATGCCATAGTCACTAGTACTATGTGCTTGTGAAAGTGAAAGTGAAGTTGCTCAGTCGTGTCCGACTCTTTGCGACCCCATGGACGGTAACCTACCAGGCTCTGCAGTCCATGGGATTTTCCAGGCAAGAATACTGAAATGGACTGTCATTTCCTTCTCCAGGGGATCTTCCCAACCCAGGGATCGAACCCGGGTCTCCTGCATTGCAGACAGACGCTCTACCATCTGAGCCACTAGGGAAGCCCCTATGTGCTTATTTAAACTTAACTGTAAATACATTAAATTATATTAAGTTCCCCTATGTGCTTATTTAAACAACTGTAAATACATTAAATTATATTAAGTTAAATAGAAAATTCTGTCCTTCAATTACACTAGCCACATTTCAGATGCTCAATAGCCAACATATAGACAGTGGCTACTGCTTTGAACTACACAGATTTAGAATAGATTTTAAAATTAATACTTAGTTTGGAGTAAAGCATATCATCAGTACAAGGTCATATAATTAAGTGCCAAAGTTGGGAAAGAAGCCAAGTTTCTAGATGCCTAATCAAGAGTAAGTAGATTTATTTCTACTTCCTTTGTATTTATTTATATTTCAGTGTGGGTCTATGGGCATAGTTGAGGCACACTAGTGTGTGAAACTTCATGTATGGGCTTTCAGGTTTGAGGAGGATGTCATCTGGTTAGCATGGATGAGAAAGGTCATTTGCATGGATTTGTAGAGTTCCTGCCTTTCTCCCTGACAGGACCAAAAAAGAGAATATATAGAAAGGTGCTATGAAAAGGAAAACAAAAGTTATACAAATGGAAGTTGTAGTAAAGATGATAAACTCCAAGTTTATTTTTTCCTACTTAGTATTTGCCCCTGAGTCCAGCTGTAGATGGGTGTGAGTAGGAAAATGGGCTGTATTGGTGAGTCATTTTGGCAACTGATGTGAGAGACAGTCTGCTGTGTGCATGTGATCAGGGAACCTGGTATATAACCTGCAAACCTAGGAACTGGGGCTGGTTGGATTTGCCCCTACCTCAGACTTTACTTCTAAAGAAGGTCAGTAATGGAAGAATTAGACAAAGACTTTCAGTGAGAACTAGGCCTTCTGTTAATTGAACGGATTGTGCAACTACTGAAAAGTGTGTCAAGTTTAGTTTTTCTAAGAAAATGAAAGAAAACTTTCTGAGTAATCATTGTACTGTAAATTTCTGGTGAAAGCGTTGCTGTAACTAGAGACTAGTGTTGTTGTTGTTTGTTGTTGTTCAGTTGCCCAGTGGTGTCCAACTCTTTGTGACCCCATGAAGTGTAGCAAGCCAGGCCTCCCTGTCCCTCATCATCTCCTGAAGTTTGCTCAATTTCATGTCCATTGCTTTGGTGATGCCATCCAACCATGTCATTCTCTGATGCCCTCTTCTCTTTCTGCCCTCAATCTGTCCCAGCATCAGGGACTTTTCTAATGAGTCAGCTGTTCACATCAGATGACCAAAATACCTGAGTTTCAACTTCAGCATCAGTGTAGAGACTGGTGTACTAAGAATTATTTTAGTAGTGTCTAAGAAGTCCGCTGGAGAAGGCAATGGCACCCCACTCCAGTACTCTTACCTGGGAAATCCCATGGACGGAGGAGCCTGGTAGGCTGCAGTCCATGGGGTCGCTAAGAGTCAGGCACGACTGAGCGACTTCACTTTCACTTTTCACTTTCATGCATTGGAGAAGGAAATGGCAACCCACTCCAGTGTTCTTGCCTGGAGAATCCCAGGGACGGGGGAGCCTGGTGGGCTGCCATCTATGGGGTCGGACACGACTGACGCGACTTAGCAGCAGCAGCAGCAAGAAGTCCGTAGATTCTCAAAGCTCCTGCTACACCAAACTTGCTAGCCTAGCCTGAAACACCTTTAAGTATATTTGAGTGAATATCATCTATTCGATGTCTCTAAATTAAGAAGTTGCTCAAGAACTGGCTTTTATATGAGAGGTCACCCACTATAAATGGGGAGTCTGTGTTATTATTAGAAAAGTGATGATAATATCAGCTCTGCTTATTTCACAGCATTTAAAAGTCACAGAAAAGGAGAGCCATGAAAGGGCAAAGGCTTATTTTTATATCTGGAGCTGCTGCTGCTGCTGCTAAATTGCTTCATTTCTCAGGAGTATTTGTATGTGTTTACTGTGTGTATGGGCTAATAAAGTGCTATTTGTAAAACTGCTTTAGCCACTAAAGGGAAAACATTAGTTTAACTTGAAAATGGAATTCCATGGCCTGGGTTTATTGGGGCTTCATCACTTTTGGTGTAACCTGAGAGGGAGCAAGTCACTTGAATTTTCTGAGCTTCAGTTTTTCCCATTTGTAATTAATAATGGTAAAGGGTTAATAACCACCACTCTGTCACTTTACTGGGAATCAGAGTGAGCTAACACATGTGAAAATGCTTGTGAACTGTAAATAGCTGTATAAACAACCTCTTAATTATTTCCTAGTATTGGGGAAAATCCCCCGGGGATGTACTCAGAAGCTGTGTTTGGCATGTTTCCTTTATCTCACAGGGACCAAACAACTGTCTAAGCCAAGAAGGGAAATTGACTCAAATATTTGATTTTGGGGTCTAGCTCTTAACTAGCTTCACTTCTCTTACCAAGATAACTTCCCTTTCAAAAAATATAAGCAAGACTAGACTTGGACAAACACTTTGAAGCAAATAAAGCACATTTTCAATTATTACTTTCTTTTTTCATTTTTCCTTTCAGTACCCCCTCCCTGAGGGAGTAGAAGGTAGTGGAAGAAATTACATTCTGAGAGGTTTTATGCACTAGGGTTTAATAATATAAACTCTGGAGGTGGACAGATCTGGGCTGAATTTTGGTTCCACCATTTACTAATTGTGATCTTGGGCAAGTTATCCAAACTTTTGGATCCTTAGACTCCTGGTCTGTAATATGGGGCCAATAATTACACTACCTTATGCAGTTATTATGGGACTTAAGTGCAATAGTGCCTGGCACAAATTATGCTTCTAATACATATAGATTTATTTTTGTTAACATTATGGTTTTACTCACTCAGAGTTATTTAAAAAGTTACCAGCCAGGAATGTAACACTGTTTCAAAGAATGGTTTCTGGTTTGGAGCATTAGAAACTTTTCCATATCTTAGCTTTGCTGGTTTGGTGGTTTGTATAAGTGAATTCTCAGGCAATATTGGGCACAAATCAGAATTTAAAATAGAATCTTTTTTTTTTTAAATAACATTTTCACAGACTTTCCAATTTGCATTTTAGATGATTTTTCTTTTTACTTTTGCTTTCAAATGATCAGAAGTTCTTTACTTGACACTGATTTGTCTCCTATTAAATATGTTCTTTCCTGTTCTATCCAGAGGCCTCTCACCACTGGATAGTTGGTGCTTAGATTAGCTTGTTGAGGTTTTGACCTTGGCTAAAAAATAACAAAATAGATTTTTTCCTGTGTCACAGGGCTAAGTTGAATCCTTAAAGTGGAATATATATGGCTATGGAACAAAGTGCTTAGTTTAATTTCATGATTTTTAATTTGGAACATACTTTTATGGATCAACCTCAATTTTACTTGTCAGTTTATAGATTGCCCTTGGCATTTTAGAGTTGCATTTAATTTATTTCTCACACATAGAGAAAAATAGTGGACAAAGTTGTGGGAAGGGGACATATGTGAGGTTACTGGTTGGTTGAACACTTTCCTTACAGCAGGAAAATACACTTTTAGGATGAAGAGTAAAGGTTTATCTGGTGTTCAGGCACTCAAACCAATAGCTTTTATCACATCTCTTAAGATAGAGTCAGAGCTATAGTTTTTCAGTTTCTCACTGTTGATAAAATGAAGTCTGTTAAAGCACTTTGAAAATTGGAATGCATTATAAAATTCTGAGATTATTTTTTGTTATTAACTTAGTGTTGCTTGTGAAATGCATTTGTTAGGTAATGTTGAACTTTCTTTTTTGCATTAAAATATTATTGGTACCCTCCCTCCACTGAAACAGTTCTAATGTCCACTTGATTTCTAAATGAGACATATTCTTGAATCTCTTGACTATTCCATATCCAGGCTGTCTTGAGTCCAATATCATTTAAACAAATGAACAAACAAGCAATGATCAGGAGCACTCAAAATGGTAAGTGTAATGGTCTGTCTTTTTGTTCCTGAGAAAAAGAGGCCTCCTCATTTCACTAATTTTGGGTTTACAACTGTCAGTCCTTCTTTTCCTTCCTGTTTTAAGGAGGAAGTGCTGATAGTATTATATATAAATAAGCACCCCACGTTGCACAATTGTTGCCTCCTTTAAGACTTTAAGAGTTTCAGAAAGTCATGTGGTACTTAATATATAGTCAAAAGAACCAGTCAGATGAACATTTTAAACAAAGAAGAAAACAAGCTAGAAATCTTGAAATCTCTCTTACGTGCTGTGTAAGTGTCTTCTTGGGGGCATGGCTTATCTACCATGTGAAACACATGAAATTAACCCTAAACTTCTCAGTCTAGCTGGGTCAGCCCTGAGAAAAATTAGGGAACAAATAAATTAGGGAATCAATTAGGAGTCAGCCCTTCCTGGAGCTCTCTTTTCTCTATTTTATCTCTTATGTGGTCCAGATATCTTCTTATGCTGACTGAGTTCCAACTTCTTGAAGGAAAGTAGATCTGCGAAATCTCTAACATTTCAGTGTAAATAAATTTAAATTGTTCTTTTTTCTGAAATGACTTCATTTTATTTTAGTTATATGAAAGTATAAAATATCACTAAGCAGAAATAAAATCAATTAAAAAATCATACATGATCCCATCATCTTAAAGTAACTCACTCTTAATATTTATGTGTATAGCTTTTTTTGCTTTTTATTTATCTATCTATATATAGATATATTCATCAAAATAGGATTACACTATACATACTGCTGCTGTAAGTCGTGTCAGTCGTGTCCAACTCTGTGCAACCCCATAGACGGCAGCCCACCAGGCTCCGCCGTCCCTGGGATTCTCCAGGCAAGAACACTGGAGTGAGTTGCTATTTCCTTCTTCAATGCATGAAAGTGAAAAGTGAAAGTGAAGTAGCTCAGTCATGTCCAACTCAGCGACCCCATGGACTGCAGCCTACCAGACTCCTCTGTCCATGGGATTTTCCAGGCAAGAGTACTGGAGTGGGTTGCCATTGCCTTCTCCAGAGAAACACCTACTCCTGTTTCATTGATTATGCCAAAGCCTTTGACTGTGCAGATCACAATAAACTGTGGAAAATTCTTCAGGAGATGGGAATACCAGACCATCTTACCTGCCTCCTGAGAAATCTGTATGCAGGTCAAGAAGCAACAGTTAGAACCAGACATGGAACAAAAGACTGGTTCCAAATTACCTGAGACTCAGACCCAGCCAAAACCTGGCTTGGGACTCAAACCTAGCCAAAACTCTGCTTGGGACTTGAACCCACATGGCTGGGACTCAAACCCAGCTAAAACCCATGTTATCTGATTTCAGGACCTAATGAAGTTCAGGTTCTAGATGTCTCATCACAGAAGGAATTCAGTGAGAGACAAAGTGATAGGTAAGAAGTTAATTTATTCAGATTCAGAGAGAAGCACACTCCACAGACAGAGTGTGGGCCATCACAGAAGGCGAGTGCAGCCTGCACTATACATATTGCTTATCAACTTGTGATTTTTACTTAGCAATATATTATGAATTTATTTCTATAATATTTAACATATTCTCTCTCTTCACAGGCAATCTGCTTATAGATCATTTACAGAGCAGTTTCTTTGTTGTGATTTTAAAAAGTCAGCCCTCAACAGGGTTTGTAAAAAAAGATGAGGTAGAAACACACACTCACAAAAGAAATTAAAAACAAAAAGAAAAAACAACTTAAAAAACGGTATATGTTAATTGGCTGAGGAGCCAATGGGGGTGAAGCTACTATTTGTGGAATTATAGTTAAATGCTTCTGAGTCAGAATCCTACTCAGGAGGAATGACATGGCAGTGCTACAGAGCTTAGATTGGCATCAGATAGTCTATCCTCCTGCCCCTCATGTCACTCAACATGCTCCCACTGTGTACCAAGACAGGGTCTGGAACCCAGACCTGTCACAAATGGTGATGGCCTGGAAAGAAAGCCTATTCACTTGCCAGTCATGCAGCACAAGTTGGTGGGGAACATGGTGCTAAATTTTTTAAATTAAAATAGTATGCTGTGATTACTGGATATTCACATGCAGTTCTAAGAAATAACAGAGAGATGTTGTGCACTTTTTGCCCCATTTCCCCCAATGGTAGCTTCTTAAAAAAAAAAAAAAAAAACAACAAAAAAACCAACCATAGCACAATATCACAATCAGGAGACTGACACTGATATAATCAAATACAGAACATTTCCATCACAGCAAAGATTCATGTTACCCTTTTATATAGGATTGGCTTTTTAGCACTCAACATAGTTCTCTGGAACTTCATCTTAAGTTTTTCGGTGTATCAATAGGTTGACCATTTTTTATTGCTGTGTAGTATTCCATGATATGCATATGCCACAGTTTGTTTAATTGTATGCTTATTGGAGGACATTTTGGTTGTGTCCAGTTATTTGTTCTTTTTTTTTTTTTTTTTTAATTTTTAGTTTTTTATTTTTTAAATTTTAAAATCTTTAATTCTTACATGCATTCCCAAACATGACCCCCCCTCCCACCTCCCTCCCCAGAACATCTTTCTGGGTCATCCCCATGCACCAGCCCCAAGCATGCTGCATCCTGCGTCAGACATAGACTGGCGATTCAATTCACATGATAGTATACATGTTAGAATGTCATTCTCCCAAATCATCCCACCCTCTCCCTCTCCCTCTGAGTCCAAAAGTCCATTATACACATCTGTGTCTCTTTCCCTGTCTTGCATACAGGGTCGTCATTGCCATCTTCCTAAATTCCATATATATGTGTTAGTATACTGTATTGGTGTTTTTCTTTCTGGCTTACTTCACTCTGTATAATCGGCTCCAGTTTCATCCATCTCATCAGAACTGATTCAAATGAATTCTTTTTAACCGCTGAGTAATACTCCATTGTGTATATGTACCACAGCTTTCTTATCCATTCATCTGCTGATGGACATCTAGGTTGTTTCCATGTCCTGGCTATTATAAACAGTGCTGCGATGAACATTGGGGTACATGTGTCTCTTTCAATTCTGGTTTCCTCGGTGTGTATGCCCAGAAGTGGGATTGCTGGGTCATAAGGTAGTTCTATTTGCAATTTTTTAAGGAATCTCCACACTGTTCTCCATAGTGGCTGTACTAGTTTGCATTCCCACCAACAGTGTAGGAGGGTTCCCTTTTCTCCACACCCTCTCCAGCATTTATTGCTTGCAGATTTTTGGATCGCAGCCATTCTGACTGGTGTGAAGTGGTACCTCATTGTGGTTTTGATTTGCATTGGACTCTTAGGCATTTTCCCCAGAAGTAAAAAATTTTGTACTCACAGAAGCCCGTGCAGAAGTATTCACAGAAGCTTTGTTCATAAGAACAAATAACTGCATTAGAGAAATGAACAAATAACTGCATTAGAGAAATGCAGTTATTTGTTCTTATGAACAAAGCTTCTGTGAATACTTCTGCACGGGCTTCTGTGAGTACAAAATTTTTTACTTCTGGGGAAAATGCCTAAGAGTCCAATTGTTTGACTGAATGGCAGTTGCATGTTTAGCTTAGTAAGAAAGTGACAAATTGCTTTCCAGAGTGGCTGAACAATTTTATTTTCCAAAACCAATGCATGAATGATGTTTCTTGCAACCTCACAGCACTGGTGTCACTTAAAAAAAATCCATTCTAATAGTGCATAAAGATATTTCATTATTTAAATCTGCATTTCTCTAAGAACTAATAAATTGAATATCTTAAAATATATTTACCATTTGTCCATATTCTTCAGTGAAGTGTCTGTTCATGCCTTTTGCTCATTTTCTAATTATGTTTAATTTTTTTTTTTTTTGCTTTTGGAGACTCCTTAATATATTATTTACACTATTCCATTGTCAGATATGTCTTCTGAAAGAATTTTGTCTGAATCTATAGCTTGCATTTTCAACCCCTTAATAGGTTTTTTTCTTTTTGTAAAGCAAAAGTTCTTAATTTAATGTGGTTAAATTTGTCTGTTTTTCTCTTTATGGATCATGCTTTTGATGTTAAAACTCTTTGCTTTGCCCAAGATTCTAAAGATAATTTCCTATTAGTTTTTCTGAAAATTTTACAGTTTTTTAAAGAAATTATTTATTTTTAATTGAATGATAATTGCTTTATAGTATTGTATTGGTTTCAGCCAAGCATCAACATGAATCAGCCATAGGTATGTTTTACATTTAAGTCTGTAATCCATTCAGAGTTAAGTTTTGTACAAAGTGTGATACTTTGGTGGAGATTAACTTTTTAATATATTGATGTTCAATTGTTCTAACACCATTGTTGAAGAGGCCTTCCTCCACTGAATTGCTTTTCCATCTTTGTCAAATATAGTTGGGAATATTTATATCAGTCTATTTCTAGATTATCTATTCTGTTCCATTAATTTATGTTTCTATCCCTATGCCAATTCCATAGTCATTATTTCTAAAGAAATTCTTTTTTTAAAATAAAAAATTCAAAACAACTTTATTGCAGTATAGTGGATTTACAATTTTATGCTAGTTGCTGGTGTACAGCATAGTGATACAATTATACACACACACACACACACACACACACACACATTCTTCTCCATTATGATTTATTACAAAATATTGAGTATAGTTCCCTGTGCTATACAGTAGATTCTTGTTGGTTATCTATTTTATACATAGTAATCTGTATCAGTTAATCCTATATTCCCAATCTATCCCTCACTCTTTTTTCTCCTTTGGTAACCATAAGTTTGTTTTCTTTTATTTTTTTTTAATTTATTTATTTGTTTTAAAATAAAAAAGTCAGATAAATAATCTAACTCTACACCTAAAGCAACCAGAAAAGGAAGAAATGAAGAACCCCAGGGTTAGTAGAAGGAAAGAAATCTTAAAATTTAAGGCAGAAATAAATGCAAAATAAACAGGAGACCATAGCAAAAATAAACAAAGCCAAAAGCTGGTTCTTTGAAAGGATAAATAAAATTGACAAATCATTAGCCAGACTCGTCAGACCATTAAAAACAAAAAAAAAGAAACAAAGGAAGGAAAAATCAAATCAACAAAATCAGAAATGAAATTGGAGAGATCACAACAGGCTACACAGAAATACAAAGGATCATAAAAGACTACTATCAGCAATTACATGCCAATAAAATGGACAACGTGGAAGAAATGGACAAATTCTTAGAAAAGTACAACTTTCCAAAACTGAACCAGGAAGAAATAGAAAATCTTAACAGACATATCACAAGCACAGAAATTGAAACTGTAATCAGAAACCTTCCAGCAAACAAAAGCCCAGGTTCAGATGGCTTCACAGCTGAATTCTACCAAAAATTTAGAGAAGAGCTAACACCTATCCTCCTCAAACTCTTCCAGAAAATTTCAGAGGAAGGTAAACTTCCAAACTCATTTTATGAGGCCACCATCACCCTAATACCAAAACCTGACAAAGATGCCACAAAAAAGGAAAACTACAGGCCAATATCACTGATGAACATAGATGAAAAAATCGTTAACAACATTCTAGCAATCAAAATCCAACAACACATTAAAAAGATCATACACCATGACTGAGTGGGCTTTATCCCAGGGATGCAAGGATTCTTCAATATCCACAAATCAATCAATGTAATACACCACATCAACAAATTGAAAAATAAAAGCCATATGATCATCTCAATAGATGCAGAGAAAGCCTTTGACAAAGTTCAACATCCATTTATGATAAAAACCCTCCAGAAAGCAGGAATAGAAGGAACATACCTCAACATAATAAAAGCTAAATATGACAAACCCACAACAAACATTATCCTCAATGGTGAAAAATTGAAAGCATTTCCCCTAAAGTCAGGAACAAGACAAAGGTGCCCACTTTCACCACTACAATTCAACATAGTTTTGGAAGTTTTGGCCACAGCAATCACAGCAGAAAAAGAAATAAAAGGAATCCAAATTGAAAAAGAAGAAGTAAAACTCTCACTGTTTGCAGATGACATGATCCTCTACATAGAAAACCCTAGAGACTCCACCAGAAAATTACTAGAGCTAATCAATGAATATAATAAAGTGGCAGGATATAAAAAACAACACACAGAAATCCCTTGCAATTCTATACACTAATAATGAGAAAATAGAAAAATTAAGGAAACAATTCCACTCTCCATTGCAACAAAAAGAATAAAATACTTAGGAATATATATACCTAAAGAACCTAAAGACCTATATATAGAAAACTATAAAACTCTGGTGAAAGAAATCAAAGAGGACACTAATAGATGGAGAAATATACCATGTTCATAGATCAAAAGAATCAATATAGTGAAAAGGAGTATACTACCCAAAGCAATCTATAGATTCAATACAATCCCTATCAAACTACCAATGGCACTTTTCACAGAGCTAGAACAGATAATTTCACAATTTGTACGGAAATTCAAAAACCTCGAATAGCCAAAGCAATCTTTAGAAAGAAGAATAGAACTGGAGGAATCAACCTGCCTGACTTCAGGCTCTACTACAAAGCCACAGTCATGAAGACAATATGGTACTGGCACAAAGACAGAAATATAGATAAATGGAGCAAAATAGAAAGCCCAGAGATAAATCCACACACCTATGGACACCTTATCTTTGACAAAGGAGGCAAGAATATACAATGGAGAGAAGACAATCTCTTTAACAAGTGGTGCTGGGAAAACTGGTCAACCACTTGTAAAAGAATGAAACTCGATCACTTTCTAACACCACACACAAAAATAAACTCAAAATGGATTAAAGATCTAAATGTAAGACCAGAAACTATAAAACTCCTAGAGGAGAACATAGGCAAAACACTCTTGGACATAAATCACAGCAGGATCCTCTATGACCACCTCCCAGAATATTGGAAATAAAAGCAAACTAAACAAATAGGACCTAATTAAAATTAAAAGCTTTTGCACAACAAAGGAAACTATAAGCGAGGTGAGAAGACAGCCTTCAGAATGGGAGAAAATAATAGCAACTGAAGCAACTGACAAAGAACTAATTTCAAAAATATACAAGCAGGTCGTGCAGCTCAATTCCAGAAAAGTAAATGATGCAATGAAAAAATGGGCCAAAGAACTAAATAGACATTTCTCCAAAGAGATACAGATGGCATACATCTATTTGAATTGAAGCTTTCTCCAAATATATACCAAGAAGTGGGATTGCAGTATTATATGATAATTTTATTTTTAGTTTTCTAAGGAACCTCCACACTGTTCTCCATAGTGGCTTTATCAATTTACATTCCCGCCAACAGTGTAGGAAGGTTTCTTTTTCTCTACATCGTCTCCAGCATTTATTATTTAATGGACTTTTTGATGATGGCCATTCTGACTGGGGTGAAATGATACCACATTGTAGTATTGATTTGCATTTCATTAATAATTAGCAATGTTGAACATCTTTTCAAGTGTCTGTTCATTATCTGTATGTCTTATTTAGATCTTATGCCCATTCTTCAATTGTATTGTTTTATATATATATGTACTTGAACTGTTTGTATATTTTGGATTTTAATCCCTTGTTGGTGGCTTGATCCACAAATATCTTCTTTCATCTGAAGGCTGTCTTTTTGTTTTGTTTATGGTTTCCTTTGCTGTGCAAAATATTTTAAGTCTAATTAGGTTCCATTTGTTTATTTTTGTTTTATTTCCATTGTTTTAGGAGACAGATCCAAAAAGATATTGCTGCCATTTATATTAAAAAGTGTCCTGCTTATGTTTTCCTTTAGAAGTTTTAGAGTATTCAGTTTTACATTTAGGTCCTTAAAATACATTTTGAGTTTATTTTGGTGCATGGTGTTAGAGAATGTTCTAATTACATTCTTTTATATGTAGCTGTCCAATTTTCCCAGCACCACTTATTGAAGTAGCTGTCTTTTTTCCATTGTATAATATATTCTTGGCTTATTTGTCATATGTTAATTGACCATAGGTGCGTGGGTTTATCTCTAGGGTTTTGTCCTATTCAATTAATCTATATTTCTGTTTGTTGTGCCAGTAACATATTGTTTTGATTACTGTAGCTTTGTAATATAGTTTAAAGTCAGGGAGCCTGATTCCTCCAGCTTCATTTTTCTCTCTCAGGATTGCTTTGGTTATTTGGGGTCTTTTGTGTTTCCATACAAATTGAAAAATGTTATTGGTGATTTGATAGGGACTGCATTGAATATGTAAATCATTTTTTCAAGTAGTATAGTATATTCATTTTGACAATATTTAGTCTTCCAACTCAACTACATAGTATATCTTTTCATCTGTTTGTGTCATCTTTGATTACTTTCATAAGCATCTTATAGTTTTTGAATATAGGTCTTTTGTTTCTTAGGCAGATTTTTTTTTGACTTATTAGGATTTATTTTGTTAATAACAGAAAATGCTTTTTTAAAAGTACAGAATTTCAAAACAAGAAATATATAAACCTTACTAACTCCAGTCTCAACTAATTAAGGATATGTCTTGTTATGTACTCAATGAACATTTGATAAACATTAGTACCTTGCTGAAATTGTCATATTACTTACTAACAATGTCTTCTGTGCTCACTAGAGTAATTTTTCTTACTTTTCATTCTTTGATAACAAACAGATATGGATTATAATTATCCCTACATGGAAATGTTTATCAAATGAAACTTCCTGCCTGTTATAGGAATGCAAACATTACAGTAGTTGAATAATATACCTGGGGCATATTTTCACTAGGAACAGACAAAATAAAGTTCAACGAGATCTGGAAATACTGAAGAAATTGTTTGTATACATGTGTTGATTTGTTGCCAACATGCTTCTTTTTAAGTTCTGAATTCTTAATTTACACATGTACATTTTTAATGGACAAAATAGTAAGATGATTATTTCTTTATTTTAAAATATTTATCCTTAGGTAAATGCTAAAATAGCAAAAACTCATAAAGGACTAAAATACCTCTGTGCATGAGTTAGTCACATCCCACTCTTTGCAATCTTATGAACTGTAGATGTCCAGGCTCCTCTGTCCTTGGGATTCTTCAAGCAAGAATACTGGAGTGGATTGCCACGGCCTCCTCCAGGGTATATTCTGAACCCAGGGCTCGAACTCGCCTATCTTCTGCATTGCAGGTGGATTCTTTACACACTGAGCCACCTAGGAAGCTCAAAATAGCTCTGTAATAAAGGTTTATATCCCAGGCTTCAGTGTGACTTAAAGTGGGTAACTGTGCCATTTTTCCTCTCCATGGGGAGAGAAATGCATCCAAGAGATCAGGTTATCTTTTCTGAGTGACATTGTCAGTACTTTGGTATTCCAGAAATCCAGGTAGCAGTTGTTGTTCAGTCGCTAAGTTGTGTCCAACTCTTTGTGACCCCATTGACTGTAGCATACCAGGCTTCCCTGTCCTTCACCATCTCCCAGAATTTGCCCAAACTCATGTCCATTGACTTGGCGATGCCATCCAACAATCTCATTCTCCGTTGTCCCCTTCTCCTCCTGCCCTTAATCTTTCTCAGCATCAGGGTCTTTTCCAGTGAGTCAGCTCTTTGCATCAGGTGGCCAAATAATTGGAACTTCAGCTTTGCATCAGTCCTTCTGATGAACATTCAGGGTTGATTTCCTTTAGAATTGACTGGTTTGATCTCCTTGCTGTCCAAGGGATTCTCAAGAGTTTTCTCCAACATCACATTTTGAAAACATCAATTCTTCAGTGTTCAGCCTTCTTTATGGTCCAACTCACATCTATACATGATTTTAAACGTTTATTTTTTAATTGAATGATAATTCATTATAATGTTGTATTGGTTTCTGCTGTATAAAAAGGTGAATCAGTCATATATACATTCTCTCCCTCTTGAGCCTCCTTCCACCTTCCCACTCCACCCTTCTAGGTCTTCACAGAGCCCCAGGCTGAGATTCCTATGTTATATAACATCTTTCCACTAGCTATCTATTTTGTAAGAGTGTATATATGTCAACGGTACTTTCTCAATTGTCCTACCCTCTCCTTCCTCTGCTGCATCCACGTTTGTTCTCTACATCTGCCTCTCCATTACTTTCCTGCAAATATGTTAATCAGTACTATTTTTCTAGATTCCATAGTTATGTGTTCCAATTTTAGTATATGTGCTGCCGAAGCGAGCACCATAGTTATGTGTTAATATACAACATTTGCAGAGAAGGCAATGGCACCCAACTCCAGTACTCTTGCCTAAAGAATGCCATGGATGGAGGAGCCTGGTAGGCTACAGTCCGTGGGGTCTGTAAGAGTCGGACTTGACTGAGCGACTTCACTTTCACTTTTCACTTTCATGCATTGGAGAAGGAAATGGCAACCCACTCCAGTGTTCTTGCCTGGAGAATCCCAGGGACGGGGGAGCCTGGTGGGCTGCAGTCTATGGCATCGCACAGAGTCGGACATGACTGATGTGACCTAGCAGCAGCAGCAGCAGCAGCAGCAGCAGCAGCAGCAGCAGCAGCAGCAGCAGCAGCAGCAGCAGCAGCAGCAGCAGCTTACAATATTTGTTTTTCTCTTTCTGACCTACTTTGCTCTATATAACAGGCTCTAGGTTCATCCACCTCATTACAACTGACTCAAATTTGATCCTTTTTTATGGCTGAATAATATTGAATTGTATATATGCATCACATCTTCGTTGTCCATTCATCTGTCGATGGACATCTAGGTTGCTTCCTTGTCCTGGCTATAGTAAATAACACTGCAATGAATATTGGAGTACATGTGTCTTTTTGAATTGTGGTTTTTCTCAGAGAATATGCTCAGTAGTGGGATTGCTGGGTCATATTGTAGTTTTATTCCTAGTTTTTCAAGGAATCTCCATTCTGTTCTCCACGGTGGCTGTATCAATTTACATTCCTACCAACAGTGCAGGAGGGTTCCTTTTTCTTCACATCCTCTCCAGCATTTATTGTTTGTAGATTTTTTGATGATGGCCATTCTGATTTGTGAGAGGTAATACCTCATTGTAGTTTTTTATTTATTTACTTTTTAATTGGTGGAAAATTGCTTTACAATGTTTTGTTGGCTTCTGCAGTACAACAATGTGAATCAGCCATAATTTTATATATATCCCCCTTCCTCTTGAGCCTCTATCCCAGCCTCCAGTGTAGTTTTGATTTGAATTTCTCTAACAATGAGTGATGTTGAGTATTTTTTCATGTGTTTGTCAGTCATCTTCTTAGGTAGACTTATTCCTGGGCATTTTATTCATTTTGTTGATATGGTAAATGGGATGGTTTCCTGAATTACTGTTTCTGATCTAAAATGGAAATGGATTAAATGCACCAACCACAAGACATAGAATGGCTGTGTGGATGAAAAGATGTACATGTATCTACTTTCACTTACCACATCATTCTACTTAACCTCCCAAATTGTATGTAATTATTTTATACTGTTAAATTAATCTCATTTCCATTATGACTTGCAACTGTAATTTTCTTTTCTTTTTCTTTTGGTTTGGCTATTAATTGCAAAAAATGATAAACATACTTTACTGTTATGATTATGCAACTAGTATTCATTTTAATACCATTGTATCATGATAGGTCAACAGAAAACAATATAGCTCTATATCACTAAAACTACCATTTAATACCTGTCATCATTTTTAAGATTTATTTATTTTTAAGTGAAGGATAGTTGCTTTACTGTATTGTGTTGGTTTCTACCAAACATCAACATGAACATACGTTTACCTATGTTTACCACTTGAACATCCATCCCACCTCTCACCCCATTCCACCCCACTAGGATGTTAATGAGCCCCAATTTGAATTCTCTGAATCATACAGCAAATTCCCATTGGCTATCTATTTTACATATAGTAATGTATGTTTCCATGTTACTCTCTCCATACATCACCCTCTACTTCCTTCCCCCACCCCAGCTGTGTCCAGAAGTCTGTTCTCAATGTCTGTGCCTCCATTGTTGCTCTGCAAATAGGTTCGTCAGTACCATCTTTCTAGTTTCCATATATATGAATTAGTATATAATAATTGTTTTTCTCTTTATGACTTACTTCACTCTATATAATAGGCTCTATGTTCATCCAATTCATTAGGCCAGACTCAACTGCTTTCCTTTTTATGACTGAGTAATATTGCATTGTATATACATACCACAGCTTCTTTATCCATTCATCTGTCGATGGACATTTAGGTGGCTTCCATGACCTAGATATTGTAAACAGAGCTGCAATGAACATTGGGCTACATATGTCTTTTTCAATTTTGGTTTCCTCAAGGTATATATCTTTGAGTGTGATTGTTGTGTCATATGGTGGTTTTATTCCTAGCTTTTTAAGGAACCTCCATACTGTTCTCCACAGTGACTGTGTCAAATTGCATTCCCACCATCAGTGCAAGAATGTTCCCTCTTCTCATACAGTGTCCAGCATTTATTGTTTGTAGACTTTTAAATGATGGTCATTCTTATCTGTGTGAGTTTTAATTTGCAATCAGAATCATTGTAGTTTTAATTTGCATTTCTCTAATAATGAGTGATGTTGAGCAACTTTTTATGTGTTTATTAGCCATCTGTATGTCTTCTTTGGACAAATTTTCTGGTATTGACTTGTGTGAGCTGCTTCTATATTCTTGAAATTCATCCTTTGTCAGTTGTTTCATTTGCTGTTATTTTTTCCCATTCTGAGGGTTGTCTTTTCATCTTGAATATAGTTTCCTTTGCTGTGCAAAAGCTTTTAAGTTTAATTAGGTCCCACTTGTTTATTTTTGTTTTTATTTCCATTACTCTCAGTTCGGTTCAGTTCAGTTGCTCAGTCGTGTCCGACTCTTTGCAACCCCATGAATCACAGCACGCCAGGCCTCCCTGTCCATCACCAACTCCCGGAGGTCACACAAACTCATGTTCATTGAGTTGGTGATGCCATCTAACCATCTCATCCTCTGTCATCCCCTTCTCCTCCTGCCTTCAATCTTTCCCAACATCAGGGTCTTCTCAAATGAGTCAGCTCTTCGCATGAGGTGGCCAAAATACTGGAGTTTCAGCTTCAACATCAGTCCTTCCAATGAACACCCAGGAATGATTTCCCTTAGGATGGACTGGTTGGATCTCCTTGCAGTCCAAGGGACTCTCAAGAGTCTTCTCCAACACCACAGTTCAAAAGCATCAATTCTTCTGAGCTCAGCTTTCTTTATAGTCCAACTCTCACATCCATACATGACCACCGGAAAAACCATAGCCTTGACTAGACGGACCTTTGTTGGCAAAGCAATGTCTCTGCTTTTGAATATGCTGTCTATGTTGGTCATAACTTTCCTTCCAAGGAGTAAGCTTTTAATTTCATGGCTGCAATCACCATCTGCTGTGATTTGGGAGCCCCCCAAAATAAAGTCAGCCACTGTTTCCCCACCTATTTGCCATGAAGTGTAGGAGGTGGATATTAGAGGATCTTGCTGTGATTTAAGTCATAGAGTGTTCTACCTGTGTTTTCCTTTAAGCATTTTATAGTGTCGGATCTTACATTAGATTTTTAATCCATTTTGAATTTATCTTTGTGTATGGTGTTAGGAAATATTCTAATTTCATTCTTTTACATATAGCTGTCCCTTTCCTCAGAACCACTTATAGAAGAGGCTATGTTTGCCCCATTGTGTATTCTTGCCTCCTTTATCAATAATAAGGTATCCATAGGAGTGTGGGTTATCTCTGGGCTTTCTATCTTGTTCCCTTGACCTATATTTCTGTTTTTGTGCCAGTACCACACTGTCTTGATGGTTATAGCTTTGTAGCATAGTCTGAAGTCAGAAAGGTTGATTCCTCCAGCTCCATTCTTTTTCAAAATTGCTTTGGTTATTCAGGATATTTACTGTTTCCATATGAATCGTGATTTTTTTTTGTTCTAGTTCTCTGAAAAATGCCATTGGTAATTTGATAGGGATTGCATTGAATCTGTAGATCACATTAGGTAGGATAGTCATTTTCACAGTATTGATTCTTCCAACCCAGGAACATGGAATATCTCTCCATGTGTTTATGTCATTTTTTAGTGTCTTATAGCTTTCTGTATACAGCTCTTTTGTCTCCTTAGGTAGGTTTATTCCTAGGTATTTTATTCTTTTTGTTGCAATGGTAAATGGGATTGATTCCCCAATTTATATTTCTGATATTTCAATATTAGGTGTAGGGATCCAAGTGATTTCTGTGGATTGATTTTGTATCCTGTCACTTTGCTAAATTTATTGATTAGCTCTAATAATTTTTGATGGTATCTTTAGATTTTTTATGTATAGTATCATCTTGTCTGCACACAGTGAGAGTATTACTTCGTTACCAATTTGGATTCCTTTAATTTCTTTTTCTTCTCTGATTGCTATAGCTAAGACTTCCAAAACTATGTTGAATAATAGTGGTGGGAGTGGGCACCCTTGCCTTTTTCCTGATCTTAGAGGGAATGCTTTCAGTATTTCACCATTGAGAATAATGTTTGCTGTGGGTTTATCCTATATGGCTTTTATTATTTTAAGTTAGCTTTCTTCTATGCCCATTGTTTGAAGAGGTTTCATCATAAATGTATGCTGCATTTTTTCAAAAGCTTTTTCTGAATCTATTGAGATTGCCTTATGGTTTTTATCTTTCATTTTGTAATATGGTATATCACATTAATTGATTTGCATATATTGAAGACTCCTTGCATCCCTGGGATAAACCTGACTTGGTCATATTGTACAACTATTAAAATGTATTGTATTCTGTTTGCTAGAATTTTATTGAGGATTTTTGCATCTATGTTAATCAGTGATATTGGCCTGTAATTTTCTTTTTTGTTTGTTGTCTTTGGTTTTGATATTAGGGTGATGTTATCCTTGTAGAATGAGTTTGGAAGTGTTCCTTCCTCTGCAACTTTTTGGAAGAATTTTAGAAGGATTGGAAATAGCTCTTTTCTAAATGTTTGATAGAACTCACCTTTGAAGCCACCTGGCTTGGGCTTTTGATTTTAGGGGGATTTTTCATCACAGTTTTGATTTAGGTGCTTTTAATCAACTTGTTCATAATTTCTATTTTTTACTGGTTCAGTCATGGAAGAATGAAATTTTATGCAAGTCTGTCCTTTTCTTCCAGGTTCTCTGTTTTATTGGCATATAGTTGCTCACAATAATTTCTAAATTTCTATTTTTTACTGGTTCAGTCATGGAAGAATGAAATTTTATGCAAGTCTGTCCTTTTCTTCCAGGTTCTCTGTTTTATTGGCATATAGTTGCTCACAATAATTTCTAATTATTCTTTGTATTTCTGCATTGTCTTCTGTAACCTCTCCTTTTTCATTTCTAATTTTGTTGATTTTTCTCCCATTTTTTTCATGAGTATGGCTAATGTTTAGTCAATTTTGTTTATCTTCTCAAAAACCAGTTTATAGTTTTGTTAATCTTTAGAATTGTTTCCTTTGTTTCTTTTTCATTTATTTCTGTTCCAACCTTTATGATTTCTTCCCTTCTACTAACTTTGGGTTTTTTTGTTCTTTTTTTTTCCAGTTGGTTTAGGTGTAAAGTTAAATTGTCTATTTGATGTTTTTCTTGTTTCTTGAGGTAGGGTTGTATTGCTATAAACTTCCCTCTTAGAACTATCTTTGCTGCATCCCAGAGGTTTTTGTTGCCATGCTTTCATTGTCACTGGTTTCTAGGAATTTTTTAATTTCTATTTTGATTTTTCAGTAACCTGTTTGTTATTTTATTTTTTTTGGTTCTGTTTGTTATTTTAAAACGCATTGTTTAATCTCAATGTGTTTGTGTTTCTTACAGTCCCCCCCCCCCCCCGTAATTGATATCTAGTCTCTTAACATTGTGGTTAGAAAAGATGCTTGATATGATTTTTTTTTTGAATTTACTGAGATTTTATTTGTGACCCAAGATGTGGCCTGTCCTGGAGAATGTTCCATGTGCACTTGAGAAGAAAGTGTATTCTGCATTTGGGTGGAAAGTTCTATAGATATCAATTAGATCTATTTGGTCTAATGTTTTATTTAAGGTTTGTGTTTCCTTATTTATTTTCTGTTTTGATGTACTGTCCATTAGTTTGAGTGGGGTGTTAAAGTCCCCTACTATTATGTTGCTGTCAATTTCCCCTATGTCTGTTAGTATTTGCCTTGTATACTGAGGTGCTCTCATGCAGGGTGCATAAATATTAAAATTGTTATGTCTTATTCTTTGACTGATCCCTTGTTCATTATGTAGTGTCTCTCTTTATCTCTTGTTATAGACTTTATTTTAAAGTCTATTTTTCTGAAATGAGAATTGCCACTCCAGCTTTCTTTTGGTTTCCACTTGCATGGAATATCTTTTCCCTATCTTTTTACTTTCTGTCTGTATGTGTTTCTAGGTCTGAAGTAGACATCATATCTATGGGTCTTGTTTTTGTATGTATTCAGCCAGTCTGTGTCTTTTGGTTGAATCATCTAACCCATTTACATTTAAAGTAATTGATATGTATGTTCCTATTGGCATTTTCTCAATTATTTCGGGTTTGTTTCTGTAGGTCTTTCCTTTCTCTTGTGTTTATTGCCTATATAAGTCCCTTTAATATTTTCTGTAAAGCTGGTTTGGTGGTGCTAAATTCTTTTAACTTTTGCTTGTCTGTAAAGCTTTTGATTTCAAAATTGATTTCCATCAATTTTGAATGAGATAGTTGTCAGATAGAGTAATCTTGGTTGTAGATATTTTTCTTTCAGTACTTTAAATATACCCTTACATTCCTTTCTGAACTGCAGAGTTTCTGCTGAAGTATCGGCTGTTAATTGTATGGATTTTCCCTTGTATGTTACTTGTTGCTTTTCCCTTTCTGCTTTCAATGTTCTTTCTTTGTGTTTAATCTCTGTTAGCTTGATTAGTATGTGTCTTGATGTGTTTCTCCTTGGGTTTATCGTATGGGACTCTTTATGCTTCTTGGACTTGATCAACCGCTTCATTTACCATGCTGAGGGAGTTTTCAACTATAATCTCTTCAAAAATTTTCTCAGTGACTTTCTTTTTCTCTTCTTCCCCTGTGACCCCTATAACTCAAATGTTGTTGCATTTATATTGTCCAAGTGTCTCAGACTATCCTCAATTCTTTCCATTCTTTTTCCTTTATTCTGCTGCCTAACAGCTATTTCCACCATTCTATCTTCCAGCTCACTTATCTATTCTGCTTCAGTTAATCTATTATTGCTTCCTTCTATAATATTTTAAATCTGTAATTGTGTTATTCATCTCTGTTTATTCATTTCTTTTAGGTATTTCATAATTATGTTGATTGTGTTGATGGCTTCTTGCATTTTCTTTATTCTATTTTTGAGGTTTTGGAACATCTTTACTATCATTATTTTGAATTCTTTTTCCAGGTAGTTTGCCCATCTCTTCTTTGTTTGGTCTTGTGTGTTCCTAGTTTGTTCCTTCATTTGTGCAATATTTCTCTGCCTTTTCATTAAAAAAAAATTATTGTGTTTGAGATCTCCTTTTCTCAGACTTTGAGGTTGAATTCCTTCTTCCTTTTGGTTACTGCCCTTGGTGGGTAAGGTTGGTCTAGTAGTTTGTATAGACTTCTGTAGGGTGTGAATTGTTCTCTGATGACCAGGGCTATATGAGGCATCACCTGCTTGCTGATGGTTAGGTTTGTGTTTTTGTCTTCTTTGTTGTTTGAGTGAGGTGTCCTGCACTGGGTCCTGCCAGCAGTTGGGTGATGCTGGGTCTTGTACACAGGTGGAAGCCTTTGTGAGAGTTCTCACTAATTAATACTCCCTGGGGTTGGGAGTTTTCTGGCAGTCTAGATTCTTGTCAGTGCTCCCACTCCATAGGCTCCAGGCCCTATCTCTGGCCAAGGAACTGAGATCCCACAGCTGGTTTGTTATGGCATTAAAGGGGATTAAAACAAACACACTAAAGCTAGAAACAAAAACAAACCACAGACAAATGGCAAATACAAAACCAGGCAAATACTAACAAAAACAATGTAATATACACACACACATAAACAAAACAAAACCAGTCCAAAAGAAAATAAAATAAAAGAGATTGACCTGGCAAGCCCAGGAAAGCAAAAATGATATCAACCAGTTAAAAATGAAACTAACTAAAGTATACACAGGAAAATAAAACCAAAGCAATGTGCCAACTTGGGAATAAAGCAATGAAGGAAAAACAGACCTATAAACACTGTGAAAGAAAGAGAGAAAAGGAAGAAAAGAAAGAATAGAAAAGCAAAGTTGAATAGGGGTAGATAAAGAAGATTTATATATATTTAATAATAACTACAACAGGAAAAGAATAAGAAAGCAAACAAAAGAATATATGTATAAAATAATAATAATTTTTTTTTTGCCCTGTATGCAAGACAGCAAAAGAGACACAGATGTATAGAACAGTCTTTTGGACTCTGTGGGACAGGGCGAGGGTGGGATGATTTGGGAGAATGGCATTGAAACATGTACAATATCATATATGAAACGAATCACCAGTCCAGGTTTGAGGCATGATAAAGGATGCTCGGGGCTGGTGCACTGTGATGACCCAGAGGGATGGTATGGGGAGGGAGGTAGGAGGAGGGTTCAGGATAGGATCACGTGTACATCTGTGGCAGATTCATGTTGATGTATGGCAAAACCAATACAATATTTAGCCTCCAATTAAAATAAATAAATTTGTATTAATTTTTTAAAATTAAAAAACCGAAAAAAGGGAAAAAATCCTCAAAATTGCAAAAGGCCAACATAGGGGCAGAAGTATTTAAAGGAAATAAAAAGTGTAATTAAAAATATTCTCAACATGTAAACAAACCTAACAGTACTAGTAAAATCAACAGCTACAGCAACAGAGGGGGAAAAAAGAAAAATCCATAAGTAACTACTGAATAAGATAAAATATCAGAATAATAATAAATATCTTTCTTCGATCTCATCTGTCAGCATCCTTTCCTTCATTGTGAGTTACAGTTCACCTTGCCTTCCTAGGATGCCCTCCAATACTGGGCTGGTCTTTGGACCTTTGTGGGAGCAGCTCAGAGTCTAATCTGGTCCTACTCCTATGTGTTCTTGCCTCCAGTGTCCACATCTGCCAGCATTTTTTTTGTTGTTGTTGTTGCAGGAACGCTCATTGTCTTTCTGTATATTCCATAGACACAAAGTCTGCCTAGTTGATCATGTGGATTTAATCTTCAGCCTTTACCACTGGTGGGAAGGTTTTGGGTTCTATTCTTTAGCCACATTGCCCCTGGGTTCCAATTGTGGTTTTATCTTCACCTCTGCATGTGAGTCTTCCACAGGAGTTTGCTCCTGAGGCTGCCCTGGAAGACTTGAATCTGCCCCAGGGAGGACTGGGTGTGGAGGTGTTGCAGCTGCTTGTATTTGCTGGGACCCTGGCAGTACTAGGTACTCAGGGGAGCGGTGGCTAGGGACGGCAGGAAGTATGGTGCTCTTAGGTTTTTTTCTAGCCGCTGGCTGCTCTGTCCCAGTGGGGATCAAGTGTGGGGGTGGCACAGGAGCTTTGATCACAGGGATCCTGGTAATGCCAGATTTGCAAGGTTGCCAGCGGCTATTGTGATAGGAAGTATGGCACTATTAGGGTTTCTTCTAGCTTCTGGCAGCTCTGCCCCAGTGAGGACTGAGCATGGAGATGGCATAGCTCCTCGAATCGTGGGAACCCTTGAGGTGCCAAGTGTGCAGGGAAACCAACTGCTTCAGCCTCAGGAGTTATGGTCCTATTAGATTCTTTTCCTAGCCTCTGGTAGCTGGTGATCAGAGGACCTCTTTGGTTGGTCCTTCTCTGTTTCTTGTCCCATTTAGGCACTTACAGAGCCCCGGGGTTGGGATCCTTTTCTGTTACTGAGTGCTTCAGTGGCTTAAAGGGCCGCCCTCTCTGGGATATTTCAGCTGTTCCATGCTGATATGTGGGGAGAGAGAGGCTATAGAGATGGCTCCACCCCCTATGTCTGACTCAGCAGTATCATCCTGTTTCTGTGTATGCCTACCTTTCCTTCACAAGCATTTCCCACTGTGCTCAGCTCCCTCATGTCCCCTCAGGCTGTCTTCTGGCAATCAACAGCAGACCTCACCCTGGGATTGCTCTTCAGCTTCTCTCCAGCTTCCAACCCCTGTCCTTTCTAGGGGACTTGCGTCCCTGTCCGGGGTAGATATGGCTGTGGCAAGGATTGTTTGTGTCATTTTCATTCCATTCAGACTGTCACAGACCAGCTGCTTCACTCTCCAACAGCCTCAAATGCTTCACCTCTGTCCCAAACAGTTGCCCTGATGTGGGGATTTGACCCCTGCTTCAGTTCTCTCACCCCTAGGTGCAGATCCAATCCTATTTATTCTCTTATTTTTTCCCTCCTTTCTTTGCCCTAGTGGGTTTTTCATGGTGCTATATATATATTTTTTCCAGTGATCAGGTATCCCTGCTTGCTCTCAGATGGTGTTTTGCAAGATCTTCTGTGTCTTGAGGTGTATTCCTGACATATCTGTGAAGAGAGATGTACTCCATGTCTATCTACTCCTTCGCCATCTTGTAATCCTGTAATCACTTTTAAAAATCCAGATGCACATTAGAGTTGTCTTGGAATTTTTTTTTAAATATACAAATGCCCAGGATTGTTTTTTTCTCCAGAGTTCCAGGTGTTATTGTAATAACAGCAGCCATGTTTAAAAAGCAGCCACTTCATTAGAACTGATTCAAATGTTTTCTTTTTAATGGCTGAGTAATACTCCATTGTGTATATGTACCACAGCTTTCTTATCCATTCATCTGCTGATGGACATCTAGGTTGCTTCCATGTCCTAGCTATTATAAACAGTGCCTCGATGAACATTGGGGTACACGTGTCTCTTTCAATTCTGGTTTCCTTGGAGTGTATGCCCAACAGTGGGATTGCTGGGTCATAAGGCAGTTCTATCAGTTCTAATGAGGTGGATGAAACTGGAGCTGATTATACAGAGTGAAGTAAGCCAGAAAGAAAAACACCAATACAGCATACTAACGCATATATATGGAATTTAGAAATATGGTAACAATAACCCTGTATGCGAGACAGAAAAAGAGACACAGATGTATAGAACAGTATTTTGGACTCTGTGGGAGAGGGAGAGGGTGAGATGATTTGGGAGAATGGCATTGAAGCATGTATAATATCATATAAGAAATTAATTGCCAGTCTATGTTCAATGCAAGATACAGGATGCTGGGACTGGTGCACTGATGACCCAGAGGGGTGGTATGGGGAGGGGGTGGGAGGGGGGTTCAGGATGGGGAACACATGTACACCCATTGTGGATTCATGTTGATGTATGGCAAAACCAATACAATTTTGTAAAGTGAAAAAAAAAAGCAGCCTCTTTTAGAAAGAACTGGACTATATGATGATCTTTTATTTTATATAGTTTGTTTCACTTTTTCTGTTTCATATTCAGTGCTCCTATTCCATGTATTTTATGTTTTCCAATTTCTCTGTCTCTTTTTTTGTTGTTCTCTCTCAACCCTTTATCAAGTGTAGTGTAAACATATATATGTCAGTTCAGTTCAGCCACTCAGTCGTGTCCAGCTCTTTGTGACCTCATGGACTGCAGCACACCAGGCTTCCCTGTCCATCACCAACTTCCAGATCTTGCTCAAACTCATGTCCTTCGAGTCAGTGATGCCATGCAACCGTCTCATCCTTTGTCATCCCCTTCTCCTCCTGCCTTCAATTTTTCCCAGCATCAGAGTCTTTTCAATGAGTCAGTTCTTCACATCAGGTAGCCAAAGTATTGGAGTTTCAGCTTTAGCATCATTCCTTCCAAAGAACACCCAGGACTGATCTCCTTTAGAATGGACTGGTTGGCTCTACTTGCAGTCCAAGGGACTCTCAAGAGTCTTCTCCAACACCACAGTTCAAAAGCATCAGTTCTTCGGTGCTCAGCTTTCTTCACAGTCCAACTCTCACATCCATACATGACCACTGGAATAACCATAGCCTTGACTAGATGGACCTTTGTTGGCAAAGTCATGTCTCTGCTTTTAAGGCAAATTGGAAATGGTCAAACAGGAGATGGCAAGAGTAAACATCAACATTCCAGGAATCAGCAAACTAAAGTGGACTGGAATGGGTGAATTTAACTCAGATGGCCATTATATCTGCCAATGTGGGCAAGAATCCCTTAAAAAGGGTGGAGTAGCCATCATAGTCAACAAAAGATTCTGAAATGTGGTACTTGGCCGCAATCTCAAACATGTCAGAATGATCTCTGTTCGTTTCCAAGGGAAACCATTCAATATCACAGTAATCCAAGTCTATGCCCCGACCAGTAATGCTGAAGAAGCTGAAGTTGAACGGTTCTCTGAAGACCTATAAGGCCTTCTAGAACTAACTCCTCCAAAAGATGTCCTTTTACTTATAGGGGACTGGGATGCAAAAGTAGGAAGTCAAAAGATACCTGGAGTAGCAGGTAAATTTGGCCGGGGAGTACAAAATGAAGCAAGGCAAAGGCTAACAAAGTTTTGCTAAGAGAACACACTGATCATAGGAAACATGGTCTTCCAACAACACACAAGAAGAATCTACACAAGGACATCACCAAATGGTCATCATTGAAATCAGATTGATTATATTCTTTGCAGAAAAATGGAGAAGCTCTATATAGTCAGCAAAAACAAAACTGGGAGCTAACTGTGGCTCAGATCACGAAATCCTTATTGCTAAATTCAGACTTAAATTGAAGAAAGTGGGGAGAACCACTAGACCATTTAGTCAGTTCAGTCAGTTCAGTTGCTCAGTCGTGTCTGACTCTTTGCGACCCCATGAATTGCAGCACACCAGACCTCCTTGTCCATCACCAACTCCCGGAGTTCACTCAGACTCACTTCCATCGAGTCAGTGATGTCATCCAGCCATCTCATCCTGTCGTCCCCTTCTCCTCCTGTCCCCAATCCCTCCCAGCATCAGAATCTTTTCCAATGAGTCAACTCTTCGCATGAGGTGGTGTTTCAGCTTCAGCATCATTCCCTCCAAAGAAATCCCAGGGCTGATCTCCTTCAAAATGGACTGGTTGGATCTCCTTGCAGTCCAAGGGACCCTCAAGAGTCTTCTCCAACACCACAGTTCAAAAGCATCAATTCTTCGGTGCTTAGCCTTCTTCACAGTCCGACTCTCACAAGCATACATGACCACTGGAAAAACCGTGGCATTGACTAGATGGACCTTTGTTGGCAAAGTAATGTCTCTGCTTTTGAATATGCTATCTAGGCTGGTCATAACTTTTCTTCCAAGGAGTAAGCGTCTTTCAGTTTCTGGTCTGACCTAAATCAAATCCTTTATGATTATACAGAATAATACATGTTTATCTGCAAAAAAAAATCTTTCTGGGATTTTGATTGGGATTTCACTAAACTTGTAGATTAATCTTGCGAGAACTGACATTTTTTGCTATGTTGAGACTTCCAGTCCATGAACATGACATGTACCTCCATTCATTTAGATCCTATTTATCCATTTTATCAGTATTTTGTAACTTTTAGCATATAGATCTTGTGCAAGTGATTTTAGATTCACACCTAGGTATATAATTTTGTTTGAAATTATTATAGATAAGATTGTGTTTTAAAATGTGATTTTCATATGTTAATTTTTAGTACAGGAAAATTCAGTTGACTTCTGTGTGTTGACCCTATATCCTTTAGCATGCAGAACTCACTTACTGTGAAGATGGGCACAATAAGGGGAAAAATGGTTTGGACATAACAGAAGCAGAAGATATTAAGAAGACGTGGCAAGAATACACAGAAGAACTGTACAAAAAAGGTATTAATGACCCAGATAACCATGACAGTGTGCTAAATCACCTAGAGCCAGACATCCTGGAGTGTGAAGTTAAATGGAACTGAGGAAGCATTACTATGAATAAAGCTAATGGAGATGATGGAATTCTACCTGAGCTCTTTCAAATCTTAAAAGATGATGCTGTGAAAGTGCTGCACTCAACATGCCAGCAAATTTGGAAAACTCAGCAGTGGCCACAGGACTGGAAAATGTCAGTTTTTATTCTAATCTCAAAGAAGGGCAATGCCAAAGAATGTTCAAGCTACTGGAAAATTGTGCTCACTTCACATGATAGCATGGTAGCTCTCAAAATCCTTCAAGCTAAACTTCAACAGTACATGAACTGATAAATTTCAGATGTACAGGCTGGATTTGGCAAAGGCAGAGGAAACAGAGATGAAATCGCCAACATCCGTTGGATCATAGAAAAAACAAGGGAATTCCAGAAAAACATTACTTCTGCTTCATTAAATACACTAAAGCCTCTGACTATGTGGATCACAACAAACTGGGAATTTTTTAAAGAGATGAGAATACCAGAACACCTTGCCTACCTCCTGCAAAACCTGTATGCAAGTCAAGAAACAACAGTTAGAACTTGAGAGTTAGAACTGGACATGAAACAATGGACTGGTTCCAAATTGGGAAAGGAATACAAGACTGTATATTGTCACCCTGATTATTTAACTTACATGCAGAGTACATCGTGCAAAATATGAGGCTGGATGAAGGACAAGCTGGAACCAAGATTGCCGGGAGAAATATCAATAACTTCAGATATGCTGATGACACCATCCTAATGGCAGAAAGCAAAAAGGAACAAAAGAGCTTCTTTTTTTAAAATTTATTTTTTAATTGAAGGACAATGCTTTACAGAATTTTGTTGTTTTCTGTCAGACATCAACACGAATCATTCATAGGTGCACCCATGTTCCTTACCTCCCAAACCTCCTTCCCATCTACCTCCCCGTCCCACCCTTCTAGATTGTCACAGAGCCCTTGTTTGAGTTCCCTGAGTCATACACAAAATTCCCATTGGCTATCTATTTTACATATGATATTGTAAATTTCTTGTCACTCTCTACATGCATCTTACCCTCTCTCTTCTCCTCTCCCCTGATGACCATAGGTCTGTTTTTTATGTCTGTTTCTCCATTGTTGCCCTGCAAATAAATTCATTGGTACCTTCTTTCTAGTTTCCATATATATGTGTTAGTATATGATATTTGTATTTCTCTTTATGACTTTTTTTAATTTTTATTTTTACTTTATTTTACTTTGCAATACTGTATTGGTTTTGCCATGACTTCACTCTGTAAAATAGGCTCTGAGTTTGTCCATCTCATTAGAATTGACTCAAATGTATTCATTTTAATGTTTGAGTAATATTCCATTGATATATGTACCACAGCTTCTTTATCCATTCATCTGTCAATGGACATCTAGGTTGCTTCCATGTTCTAGCTATTGTAAATAGTGCTGCAATGAACATTGAGGTTGTTGCTGTTCAGTCACTCAGTCGTGTCCAACAGTTTGCACCCCATGAACTGCAGGACACCAGGCTTCTCTCTCCTTCACCATCTCCTAGAGATGAATTTGATTACTCCATTCATGTCCATTGAGTCAGTGATACCATCCAACCATCTCATGCTCTGTCATGTCCTAATCCTCCCGCCTTCAATCTTTTCCAGCATTAGGGTCTTTTCTAAGTAAGTCAACTTTTCATATCAGGTAGCCAAAGTATTGGAGTTTCAGCTTCAGCAGCCAGTCCTTCCAATGAATATTCAGGACTGATTTCCTTTAGGATTGACTGATTTGATTTCTTTGCAGTCCAAGGGACTCTCAAGAGTCTTCTCCAACACCACAGTTCAAAAGCATCAGCATTCTCTATGGTCAAACTCTCACATCCATACATGACTCCTGGAAAAACCATAGGTTTGACTAGACAGACCTTTGCCCACAATGTCTCTGCTTTTTAATATGCTGTCTAGGTTGGTCATAGCTTTTCTTTCAAGGAGCAAGGGTCTTTTAATTTCATGGCTACAGTCACCATCTGCAGTGATTTTGGAGCCCACAAAAATAAAGTCCACCACTATTTCCATTGTTTCCCCATCTATTTGTCATGAGGTGATGGGACTGGATGCCGTGATCCTTGTTTTTTGAATGTTGAGTTTTAAGCCAGCTTTTTCACTCTCTTTTTTCACTTTCATCAAGAGGCTCTTTAGCTCCTCTTAGCTTTCTGTCATAAGGGTGGTGTCATCTGCATATCTGAGGTTATTGATATTTTTCCCAGCAATCTTGATGCCAGCTTGTGGTTCATCCAGTCCGGCATTTCTCATGATGTACTCTGCATATAAGTTAAATAAGCAGGGTGACAATATACAGCCTTGATGTACTCTTGTCTCAATTTTGAACCAGTCCAATGTTCCAGTCTGTTTTTAACTATTGCTTTTTGATATGCATACAGATTTCTCAGGAGGCAGGTAAGGTAGTCTGGTATTCCCATCTCTTGAAGAATTTTCCACAGTTTATTGTGATCCATACAATCAAAGGTTTTAGCACAGTCAATGAAGCAGAAGTAGATATTTTTCTGTAGTTCTCTTGCTTTTTCTATGATCCAAAGGATGCTGGCAATTTGATCTGTTTCCTCTGCCTTTTCTAAATACAGCCTGTACACCTGGAGGTTCTTGGTTCACATACTGTTGAAGCCTGGCTTAGAGAATTTTGAGCATTACTTTGCTAGCATGTGAAATGAGTGCAATTGTGCAGTAGTTTGAACATTCTTTGGCATTGCTCTTCTTTGAGACTGGAATGAAAACTGATATTTTCCAGTCCTGTGGCCACTGCTGAGTTTTCCAAATTTGCTGGCATATTGAGTGCAGCACTTTTACAGCATCATCTTTTAGGATTTGAAATAGCTCAGCTGCAATACCATCACTTCCAATAGCTTTGTTTGTAGTTATGCTTCCTCAGGCCCACTTGACTTCACACTCCAGGATGTCTGGCTCTAGGTGAATGACCACACCATCGTGATTATCTGGGTCATTAAGATCTTTTTTGTATAGTTCTGTGTATTCTTGCCACTTCTTCTTAATATCTTCTGCTTTTGTTAGGTACATCCCAGTCCTGTCCTTTATTGTGCCCATTTTTGCATGAAATGTTCCCTTGGTATCTCTAATTTTCTTGAAGAGATCTCTAGTCTTTCCTATTCTACTGTTTTTATCTATCTCTTCACATTGTTCACTTAGGAAGCCTTTTTTATCTTTCCTTACTCTTCTCTGGAACTCTGCATTCATCCAGGCATTTCTTTCCTTTTCTCCTTTGCCTTTTGTTTCTCTTCTTTTCTCAGCTATTTGTAAGGCCTCCTCAGGCAGCCATTTTGCCTTTTTGCATTTCTTTTTCTTGGGATGATTTTGATCACCACCTCCTCTACAATGTCACCTCTGCCCATAGTTTTTCAGGCACTCTGTCTATCAGAGCTATTAACATTAACATTGGGGTACATGAGTTTTTTTTCAATTTTGGTTTCCCTAGGGTGTATGCCTAAGAGTGAGATTGCTGTTTCATATGGTGGTTTTATTCCCATTATTTTTTAAAAGAATACTATTTTCCATAGTATGTATATAAATTTACATTCTCACCAGTAATGCAAGAGGGTTCTCCTTTTCTCCACATTCTCTCCAGCATTTATTGTTTGTAGACATTTTAATGATGACCATTCTGACTGTTGTGAGGTGGTATCATACTGCAGTTTTGATTTGCATTTTTCTAATAATGAACAATGTTGAGAGTTTTTTCATGTGTTTGTTAGCCACCTGTATATATAAAAGTGCTTCTTGATGAAGGTGAAAGGCAAGAGTGAAAGAGCTGGCTTAAAACTCAACATTCATAAAATGAAGCTTATGTCATCTGGTGCCATCACTTCATGGCAAATAGATGGGGATAAAGTGGATACGGTGACAGACTTTATTTTCTTTGGCTCCCAAATCACTACAGATGGTCACCACAACCATGAAATTAAAAGATACTTGTTCCATGGAAGAAAAGCTATCACAAACCTAGACAGCGTATTAAAATGCAGAGATATCACTTTGCTGACAAAGGCCCATATAGCCAAAGCTGTTTTTCCCAGTAGTCATGTATGGATATGATAGTTGGACCATAAAGAAAGATAAACACTGAAGAATTGATGTTTTCAAACTTTCTTGCTGGAGATGACTCTTGAGAGTCCCTTGGACAGCAAGGACATCAAACCAGTCAATCCTAAAGGAAATCAACCCTGAATATTCATTGGAAGGACTGATGCTGAAGCCAAAGCTCCAATACTTTGGCCACCTAATGCAAACGGTCGAGTCTTTGGAAAATACCTTGATGCTGGGAATGACTGAGGGCATGGGGAGAATGGGGAGAATGGGGAAACAGAGGATGAAATGATTAGATGGCATCACTGACTCAATGGACATGAGTTTGAGCAAACTCTGGGAGACAGTGAAGGACAGGGAAGCCTGAGCTGCTTCAGTCCATGGGGTCGCAAAGAGTCAGACATGATTGAGTGACTGAGAAAGAACAACAAATGTCCAGTAGTGGAGTTGGCTGCCTTAAGATTACTGAATTGAATTTCCCATTACAGGTTTTAGCGACATATCTGTCAGGCATGAAGTAGGATTCTTCCACTTCTCAGGTGGTGCTGCTAATGGTAAAGAACCCACCCGCCAATGCAGAAGATGTAAGAGATATGGGTTCGATCCCTGGGTCAGGAAGATCTTGGAGGGGGGCACGACAACCCATTCAAGTATTCTTGCCTGGAAAATCCCATGGGCAGAGGTGTCTTGGAGGGCTATGGGGTCGCAAAGAGTCATACATGACTGAAGCTACTTAACACACACCATTGGAATATTTAAAATTCTACCAATGTTATTACTATATAACCCAACTGTTGAATATTCTGAGAAAAGCCATACTCTAATGCATAATAGATGTACAGTAAAAGGATAACATTATTAGACCACCTATAAATGAAAAAAATCTTATTTCTTTAACAATCATGAACATAGGCTCAAGAGGGTGATCTGAGTACCAGCACTTTCACATATTATACGTCTCCTGAGCTAGCAGTCCCACGAAAAGGCTGAAGACAACCTTGCTACTTTCGTAGAAAAATGATGAGAAAGTTTTAGCACTTATAAGTGTTGCTCACTAATGAGATAAATGTAGAGTAAAGTATTTATTTTTGAGAGTCTGAAATCACTTTTGGTTTTTTATGCCAGTGGAATCCAATAACACTCATCTCGGCTACATACTGTGTCCCATTTCTCTTCTAATTTTCTCAATGTTTAGTGTTTACCCACTTATGATTGTTGATGATTGCTACACTATCTGGCTTGAGAACAGTTGATTTTAACTCTGGGGAGGTTGACTCCTAAGATAGTATCCTTTCATTAGGCCAGTGGTTCCTTGCCTATATCAGTCTGTGGGATTGTTCTGGTGGGCTTATATTCAATAATTAGCTCATCTGGAAAGAGCTCACCTCCTTAATGGTTCTCAATGCCTCCTCTCCATTTTGGTTGCCATATCTGTGTTCATCTACAATTTATATCCACACATCTACCTTTCCAACTAAAATGTAGTAAAATCACATGACATGGCAAATAAATCTTTGCATTATTCATTACAACATTTATCACATGGGTTTTAAATTGCTAATATTTTTGTCTTTCTTCCTCAGTAGTTGTGAACTTCAGGGCAAGAGCTATGGCTTCATTTTTGTATCCTCATTGCCCCATTCAGTGTTTGGCACAGAGCAGGTTCTCAATGTGTAGCTTAAGTGAACAAAGCTACCAAAATGTTTAATATATAGTGAGTATAGAATACTCTAGACAATATAGTTTAATACTTAATCAAAGGTCATTTGCCCAGAAAAATATGCCTGAAAAAAGGCTTATAAGAAGGATAAAGAATGGCTCAATTCTGTTTTATGAACCAGCTTAGATGCAGAAGAAAGTTTCTTTTGGTCGCATTATAACAGTGAGTTTGTCCAAAATTTTATGTAACTATAAGTTGTTTTCTTGAATCATTCACAACAGTTAAAGAATTCTATAACTATTTATGATTATAAAATACATGTACTTAGGTAAATGTGTAAAATTTAAACTTCTAAATAACTTTTAGATCTTTGAGAACAAAATGTTTATGAACACAGTCTGGAGATAGATTAGGAGTCTAAACAGACTTAAAAGAAAGCTGGAGACAAAAAAGGCAACAAAAGATAAAATAGATACTATAAGGCATAAAAAGTTATTCTATGACATTTTTAATGACTTTAAAATAACATTGTTTTTTTGTTACATAAGAAATAATATAGAAAAATTTACATGTACCACCAAGTGAAAAGAAGAACACAAAAATCACTTGTAGAATTATCACACAAAAATAATTGTGATTAACAATTTGGTATATAGCTTTCTAGTTTTGTTTTACTTAATAATAAAAATTATTATAAAAATAATAGTATAATCAGTATAATTAAAGAGCTGTGTTAATTATGGATTAAGGAGAAAGCAATTTTATTCATTTTCACTATTCATTAAACCCTTTCTGTGGAATAGCTTTTGCTCCTTGATGAAATCTTAGATGGATGTGATATACTCTTACATCTTTATTGTTGTTCAGTCCCTAAATGTTAAATTTAGTATAATAACCACTCAGCTCTAAAACTCTCACAAAATTTAAAGCTTCTCCCTGTCTCCAGTATGGATCTATTCGAAATGGTACTTGGAGAGGCACAGCCAGCCTCTTAATTTTTCTGTACTACTGTTTTCTGTGCTTCTATTCCTTCTTTTATACTCTCTAAGCTGCATCTACCTTCTTCAGGGTTGAAGTTTGTGGTGGAGTGTGTGTATGAAGTAGAGGGAAGAGATAAAGAGAAGAGGGCCTTACTTGACTGATACAGTTGTAGATATTACGTTATGCTTGTGATGGAGCAGATTTCAAATTTTGAATATTCTTGAGCAGTTATTCATCACTGCCTGTCTCATCTACTGGTCTCTTGATACATACAGTTTTTCCTTTGTTTGGCCACTTATAATGTTGCTTTTAGTCCTACGGTTACTAGCAGTTCTTTTCTCTACTCAGGTAACCTTGCTATTCTAAGCAGACCTTTCTATGAGTTAAAGAAAACTCAAGTCCAAATCCATTCCCTGATATCAGTTTTGGTCTTCAGGATGAACCTTTATCTGCTAAATTCTACAAGTTTAAGCCATTCTGTGAAGTATTTCTGCTATCTAAAGGATGAAACTCAAGTCTCCACAAATTCCTATCTTTATGTTTCCTAAGCAAGGGACAGATGCCTGTCTTTAGGGCAACCCCCCCCTCATTCAATGGGATACAAATAAATTTTCCAAATTATTCCACTGAAGCCTCCCTAACGTAGTTTGAAATAAGGGGAAACAAACTCCCCACTTTGGGTTTAGGGGGAATATGCAAGGTACATTGAAAACTTTCTCTAGCTAGATTTTTACTGGAGAATGATGTCACCAAGATATAAATATAGATTGTTCCCAGCTTTACTTCCCTTCACAAGAAAAACAACTAACAACTATTTATTGATAAGACACTACTGAGAAAATCCTATAATATGGGGGTGAGGGTGAATCATTCTTCTGTTTCACAGAGACCAAGACAGAATACATTAGAGGAGTAGGAAGAACAGCTACACATTGACAGCCTTATTCTCCCCAAGATCAGCACAGCACCATACCAGTCTGCTTTGAGTCCATAGCTCCTCCAGTGGAAAGAGAGTCCAGGGTGGACAAAGATCTCTCCCAGCACTGTGTGTAGCTTCTTAGGAGCCCCCACGCCAGTTTTGCCTCATGGAGATTGTGGGAAAATCTACAAGGTTTGCCCACTGGAAATATGATTGTGATGAAAGGGATAGGAACTTGCAACAACCAGCACTGGGATCCTAGCATTATTGAATTCCTGCTTTCAGCTCTCAAGTAAGAGTCCCAACCAGTGGTTTTGTTTATCTGCAGAGCCATGGCAGTGGCACAGTCTGGTCAGGAAAGTTTGAAAGGCATAGTTCTGCTTGATTTTAGTCCTGAAATGAAGAGCCTTGCTAGTCCTGTAGATTAGTCTACCTCCCCACTCATCCAGCAGGACAGCTGAGCCATAGCCCTGCCCATTGCTGAGTGTAGCTCCAAGCCCCACCCAACCAGAAAGCCTGCCTGGGACATCTGGAAGCTGCAACATGCTCAGGATGGAGAATATAGCAGATAGAGCAAACTGTCCACAGAGCAAAGCCAGTGACTCTGTTCAGTCAAGGAACTTAGGGTATAGATAGGCTTGAGTCAAGATCACAAACAGAGTATTGTGGTGGTGGTGGTGGGGTGGGGGGGAGGAGGGAGCCAGTTCTGCCCAGGCAGTGCAAAAATTAATAGCCCACCCAATGCTGAGTGTAGCTCCTGGGGCTGCACCCTGGAACTTCTGGGATCTTGCTAGGAGCTAGCCCACCTGCTCTATTTGGGCAGGGCAAATAATTCATAACCTCTTCTACTGCTGAGTATAGTACCCAGCCACAATTACCTAAGAAGCCTGATCAGAAAACACAGACAACTATGGAACCAAACTACAGCTTCACTTAGGCAGAGAACCAAGCCAACAGTCCTATCTAACTGTTCTAAGCCAATGGCCTCTCCCTAACTTCAGAGCTTAGGCAGTGGTCTCATCCCAAAGCAAACCCTGATATCAAGCCCCTCCTACCCAAGGATGTTACAAGCAGATGCATGCAGGAGCCCAAATTGAGATGACTGGTGAAGAGCTGTTTCTGCCAAAGCAAACCTGGAAAGTCTGGAAAAGAATAACACTTACTCATTTGTGCAGATACCAATATAAGGAATCAAAGTTCATAAAACATCAGGTTAACATGGCACCACCAAAGGAAACAAAGTTCCAAAAACTGACCCTAAAGACATGAAGATCTTTGAACTATCAGACAAAGTAATCAGAATAGTCCCCTTAAAGATGTTTAGTGAACTACAAGAACACACAGATAAAGAAATAAAATTAAGAAAACAATGCAGGAACAAACCAAGAACTTTAACAAAGAAATAGAGATTAAAAAATCCTAGAGCTAAAAAATAGAATGACTTAGCTAAGTAATTCAACAGAGAGCTTCAAGAGTAGACTCTTATGCAGAACAATCAGTTACCTAGAACACAGGACATTTGAAATCATCCAGTCAGAGGAACAAAATGAAAAAAGAAAAAGAATGAAGACAGCCTAGAGAAAAAAAGACAACCTATAGGACCTATGGAACACAATAAAAAGAAATACCTTTTTTTATGGGTAGTCCAGAAGGAGGACAGAAAGAGAAAGGGATAGAAAGTATATTTAAACCAGTAATGCATGAAAATTTCCCAAACCTGGGGAAAGAAGAGGAGATCCAGATCCTTGAGGCCCAAAGGACCCTAAATAAGTTGAACTTGCATAAGACTACACAACTTCATATTATAATTTATTTAAAAAAATCAAAGAAAAAGAGAATTTTGAAAGCAGTAAGAGAAAACAGAGAAGTTACATCCAGTGGAACTCCCAAAATACTAGAGACGCATTTCTTAATAAAAACTTTTCAGGAGAGAGTGGGATAAAGTATTCAAAGTGTTTAAAGAAAAAAAAAAATCCCTGTCAACTAAGAATTCTATACTTGGCAAAGCTATTCTTCAGAAATGAAGCAGGGATACAAAATTTCTTAAACAGAAGCTAAGGGTGTTCATGCCCTGTCTTATATCTGTCTTATAACAAGAAATATAGGGAGTTTTTTGAGTTGAAATAAAAAGATATTAATGAACAGCAAAAATAAAAGTTGCTTAAAACTCACTGGTAATGATAGATATATAATCAAAGTTAGATTCTACAATATGGTAATGGTGATGAGTAATTCACTAAAAATTCTATTTTAAAAATCAAAGAACAAATTTATTAAACACAACTGTAGCCACAATTATTTGTTCTTGGTTACACAGTAAAAGAAATGTGCAAACTGTAACATCAATAACCTAAAAAGTGAGGGGAAGGAGAAGTAAAAGTAAGATTTAGGTATGCTATCAAAGTTCAGTTGGTATCAGTTGAAAATAAGATATCATAATTTTAGCAGGCAGTCCTAAGATGGCAGAGGAATAGGACATGGAGACCGCTTTTTCCCCCACAAATTCATCAAAAGAACATTTAAACACTAAGTAGATTCCACAAAACAACTTCTGAATGCCGGCAGAGGACATCAGGCACCCAGAAAAGCAGCCCATTGTCTTCAAAAGGTGGTAGGAAAAAATATAAAAGATAAAAAGAGAGACAAAAGAGGTAGGGACTGAGCTCCATCCTGGGAAGGGAGTCTTAAAAAGAGAGGTTTCCAAACACCAGGAAACAGTCGCACTGCCAAGTCTGTGGCAAGCCTTGGAACCACAGACGGCAACATAACCAGGAGGAAAACTAAATAAATAAACCCCACAGATTACGTGCCCAACAGTAACTTCCCCAGGGGAGAAGCAGTGCAGATGTCTGCATCCGCCCCTAGCAAGCAGGGGTTGGGCAGGGAGGTGCGGGCTGCATTGCTTAGAGTAAGGACCGGGGCTGAATGCCCCAAGGGCAATCTGAGGGAATTAATTAGGGCTAGCAAACCAGACTGTGGGATAGCTACCACACGAAAAGCCCTAACCTAGGATACCGCCAGGCCCGCTCACAGAACAAAGAATTGAGCAGAGCTAGTCGGCTGCAGACCACCCCCTCTGGTGACAGGCAGCCAGAGCTGGAAGGGGGCAATCACAGCCCCAGAGAGGCATTATCTACCAAACTGCAAAGCAGGCTTTCTTGCTAACTAAAACTTCTTGGGATTCTGGATGGTCAACATCTGCTTGAGAAGGTGCGCCGGTTGTACACTCAGAAAACTGAGCGGCAGGGATGAGGGAGGTGATAAGTTGCAATGACCATGCTCACCAAACACCTGATCACCTGAGCTGTTCAGACCTGGGAAGGGGATAAAATGCAGGCCCAACCTAGTCTGCGCCTCTGAGGACTACCTGAGTACCTGAATGTGAGCGGCTTAGACCTGGGAAGTGCATAAAACACAGGGCCAACCTCAGACAGTTTCCGGCAGAGCAACCTAGTGCCTAAGCAGTGTGGACAGGGAAAGTACACATGCCATGAGCAGGGGCAAAGCCAGTGTGTCTGAGACACTGTGAGCACATGCCAGTGTTGGCATCCCTCCCTCCCCACCATTATATCTACTACTGCAGGCAGGAATCCATCAGAAGAAATGGAGTAGCCATCATGATCAAGAAAAGAGTCCGAAATGTAGTACTTGGATGCACTCTCAAAAATGACAGAATGATCTCTGTTCGTCTCCAAGGCAAACCATTCAATATCACAGTTATCCAAGTCTATGCCCCAACCAGTAACGCTGAAGAAGCTGAAGTTGAATGGTTATATGAAGACCTGCAAGATCTTTTAGAACTAACACCACCAAAAGATGTCTTTTTCATTATAGGGGACTGGAAAGCAAAAGTAGGAAGTCAAGAAACACCTGGAGTAACAGGCAGATTTGGCCTTGGAATGTGGAATGAAGCAGGGCAAAGACTAATAGAGTTTTGCCAAGAAAATGCACTGGTCATAGCAAACACCCTCTTCCTACAACACAAGAGAAGACTCTACACATGGACATCACCAGATGGTCAACACCGAAATCAGATTGATTATATTCTTTGCAGCCAAAGATGGAGAAGCTTTATACAGTCAACAAAAACAAGACAAGGAGCTGACTGTGGCTCAGATCATGAACTCCTTATTGCCAAATTCAGACTTAAATTGAAGAAAGTAGGGAAAACCGCTGGACCATTCAGGTATGACCTAAATCAAATCGCTTATACAGTGGAAGTGAGAAATAGATTTAAGGGCCTAGATCTGATAGACAGAGTGCCTGATGAACTATGGAATGAGGTTCGTGACATTGTAGAGGAGACAGGGATCAAGACCATCCCCATGGAAAAGAAATGCAAAAAAGCAAAATAGCTGTCTGGAGAGGCCTTACAAATAGCTGTGAAAAGAAGAGAGGTGAAAAGCAAAGGAGAAAAGGAAAGATATAGGCATCTGAATGCAGAGTTCCAAAGAATAGCAAGAAGAGATAAGAAAGCCTTCTTCAGTGATCAATGCAAAGAAATAGAGGCAAACAACAGAATGGGAAAGACTAGAGATCTCTTCAAGAAAATGAGAGATATCAAGGGAACATTTCATGCAAAGATGGGCTCGATAAAGGACAGAAACGGTCTGGACCTAAGAGAAGCAAAAGATATTAAGAAGGGGTGGCAAAAATACACAAAGATCTTCATGACCCAGATAATCACGATGGTGTGATCACTCATCGAGAGCCAGACATCCTGGAATGTGAAGTCAAGTGGGCCTTAAAAGCATCAGTACGAACAAAGCTAGTGGAGGTGATGGAATTCCAGTTGAGCTATTTCAAATCCTGAATGATGATGCTGTGAAAGTGCTGCACTCAATACGCCAGCAAATTTGGAAAACTCAGCAGTGGCCACAGGACTGGAAAAGGTCAGTTTTCATTCCAATTCCAAAGAAAGGCAATGCCAAAGAATGCTCAAACTACCACACAATTGCACTCATCTTACATGATAGTAAAGTAATGGTTAAAATTCTCCAAGCCAGGCCTCAGCAATATGTGAACCATGTTCCAGATGTTCAAGCTGGTTTTAGAAAAGGCAGAGGAACCAGAGATCAAATTGCCAACATCCGCTGGATCATGGAAAGAGCAAGAGAGTTCCAGAAAAACATCTATTTCTGCTTTATTGGCTATGCCAAAGCCTTTGACTGTGTGGATCCCAATAAACTGTGGAAAATTCTGAAAGAGATGGGAATACCAGACCACCTAACCTGCCTCTTGAGAAATCTGTATGCAGGTCAGGAAGCAACAGTTAGAACTGGACATGAAACAACAGACTGGTTCCAAATAGGAAAAGGAGTACGTCAAGGCTGTATATTGTCACCCTGCTTATTTAAATTCTATGCAGAGTACATCATGAGAAACTCTGGGCTGGAAGAAGCACAAGCTGGAATCAAGATTGCCGGGAGAAATATCAATAACCTCAGATATGCAGATGACACCACCCTTATGGCAGAAAGTGAAGAGGAATTAAAAAGCCTCTTGATGAAAGTGAAAGTGGAGAGTGAAAAAGTTGGCTTGAAGCTCAACATTCAGAAAATGAAGATCATGGCATCCGGTCCCATCACTTCATGGGAAATAGATGGGGAAACAGTGGAAACAGTGTCAGACTTTTTTTTTTTGGGCTCCAAAATCACTGCAGATGGTGATTACAGCCATGAAATTAAAAAACCCTTACTCCTTGGAAGAGAATTTATGACCAACCTAGATAGCATATTCAAAAGCAGAGGCATTACTTTGCCAACTAAGGTCCGTCTAGTCAAGGCTATGGTTTTTCCAGTAGTCATGTATGGATGTGAGAGTTGGACTGTGAAGAAGGCTGAGTGCCGAAGAATTGATGCTTTTGAACTGTGGTGTTGGAGAAGACTCTTGAGAGTCCCTTGGACTGCAAGGAGATCCAACCAGTCCATTCTGAAGGAGATCAGCCCCGGGATTTCTTTGGAAGGAATGATGCTAAAGCTGAAACTCCAGTACTCTGGCCACCTCTTACGAAGGGTTGACTCACTGGAAAAGACTGATGCTGTGAGGGATTCGGGGCAGGAGGAGAAGGGGATGACAGAGGATGAGATGGCTGGATGGCATCACTAACTCAATGGACGTGAGTCTGAGTGAACTCCAGGAGTTGGTGATGGACAGAAAGGCCTGGCGTGCTGTGATTCATGGGGTCAAAAAGAGTCAGTCATGACTGAGCGTCCGAGCTGAACTGAACTCCCTCCCCACAGGACGACTGAACAAGTGAGCCTAAAAATGTGTCCACCACCGCCCCCTTGTGTCAGGGCAGAAATTAGACACTGAAGAGACCAGCAAATAGAAGAAGCTAAAACAGAGGGAACTGCCTTGGAAGTGATAGGTGCAATAGATTAAAACCCTGTAGTTAGTACCGACTACATAGGAAGGGGCCTATAGATCTTGAGAAATATAAGCCAGATCAAGGAACTATCTGAAAATGAACTGACCCACATTGCCCAAAACAATACCAAAGAAAGTCCTAGATATTTTTTTTACTATCATTCTTTAATTTTTAAAATTTTTATGTCCTCTATTACTCCTTTAATTTTCATTTTTATAACCTACAATTACTTTGCAAAAAAGAGACCCTATTTTTAAAATCAAACTTCATATATATATATATATACACATTATAATTTTTCTGACTTTTTTTCCTTAATATTTTATTTTTGAAAATCCAACCTCTACTCTTGATTTTTAATCGTTGATTTTTGGTATTTGTTATCAATTTTGTACCTTTAAGAACCCAATGTTCAGTATCCATTTTTACCTGGGAGTGAGATTACTGGGTTGACTGCTCTCTCCCCCTTTGAACTCTCCTTTTTCTCCACCAGGTCGCCTCTATCTCCTCCCTCCCCCTTCTCTTCTCTGCCCAAGTCTGTGACTCTCTTTGTGCGTTCCAGATGGTGGAGAACACTTATGGAACTGATTACTGGCTGGATCTGTCTCTCTCCTTTTGATTCTTCGCTTTATCCTCCTCACCACCTCTGTCTCCTTCCTCCTTCTTCTCTTCTCTGTATAACTCCATGAACATCACTGAGCAGTCCAGACCATGGAGCACACATAAGGAAGTGATTACTGGCTAGCTTGCTCTCTCCTCTTTTGATTCCACCTCAACTCATTTGGGTCACCTTTATCTCCCTCCTCCTTCTTCTCTTCTCCATGTAACTCTATGAACCTCTCTGCGTGTCCCTCACTGTGGAGAAACCTTTCATCTTTAACCTAGATGTTTTATCAACAATGCTGTAGAGATGGAGAATTCTTGAAACTAATGTAAAAATAAGACTGAAAACCAAGAGCAGGAGGCTTAAGTCCAAATCCTGAGAACACCAGAGAACTCCTGACTCCAGGGAACATTAATCAACAGGAGCTCACGAAATGCCTCTATACTTACACTGAAACCAAGCACCACCCAAGGGCCAACAAGTTCCAGAGCAAGACATACCAGGCAAATTCTCCAGCAACACAGGAACACACCCCTGAGCTTCAAAATACAGGCTGCCCAAAGTCACTCCAAACCCATTGACATCTCATAACTCATTACTGGACATTTCATTGCACTCCAGAGAGAAGAAATCCAGCTCCACCCACCAGAACACAGGCACAAGCTTCCCTAAGCAGGAAATCTTGACAAGCCACCCATACAACCTCACCCACAGTGAAGAAACTCCACAATAAAGAGAACTCCACAAACTGCCAGAACACAGAAAGGCCACTCCAAACACACCAATATAAACAAGATGAAGAGACTGAGGAATACCTAGCAGGTAAAGGAACAGGATAAATGCCCATCAAACCAAACAAAAAGGGAAGAGATAGGGAATCTCCCTGATAAAGAATTCTGGACAATGATAGGGAAAATGATCCAAAATCTTGAAAACAAAATGGAATCAAATATCCTGGAGACAAGGATGAAAAGATGCAATAAAGATTTAACAAGGACCTAGAAGAAATAAAAAAGAGTCAATATATAATGAATAATGCAATAAATGAGATTAAAAACACTCTGGAGGGAACAAATAGTAGAATAACTGAGGCAGAAGATAGGATTAGTGAGTTAGAAGATAGAATGGTAAAAATAAAAGAATAGAGATGCAAAAGGAAAAACGAATTAAAAGAAATGAGGACAATCTCCAAGACCTCCAGGACAATGTTAAACGCCCCAAAATTCGAATCATTGAAGTCCCAGAAGAAGAAGACAGAAAGACCATGAAAAATACTTGAGGAGATAATAGTTGAAAATTTCCCTAAAATGGGGAAGGAAATAATCACCCAAGTCCAAGAAACCCAGAGAGTCCCAAACAGGATAAACCGAAGGTAAAATACCCCAAGACACATATCATCAAATTAACAAAGATCAAACACAAAGAACAAATATTAAAAGCAGGAGTGGAAAAACAAATAAAATACAAGGGGATTACCATAACGATAACAGCTGATCTTTCAATAGAAACTTTTAAGGCCAGGAGGGAATGGCAGGACATACTTAAAGTGATGAAAGAAAATAACTTGCAGCCCAGATTACTGTACCCAACAAGGATCTCATTCAAATATGAAGGAGAATGGAAGAGGGTGGGATGATTTGGGAGAATGGCATTGAAACATGTATAATATCATATAAGAAACAAATCGTTACTCCAGTTTTGATGAAGGATACAGGATGCTTGGGGCTGGTGCACTGGGATGACCCAGAGGGATGGTACGGGGAGGGATGTGGAAGGGGGTTCAGGATGGGGAACACGTGTACACCTGTGGTAGATTCATGTTGATGTATGGCAAAACCAATACAATATGTAAATTAATTAGCCTCCAAATAAAATAAATAAATTTTAATAAAAAAATGCTTTACAGATAAGCAAAAGCTGAGAGAATTCAGCACTACCAAACCAGCTCTCCAACAAATGCTAAAGGATCTTCTCTAGACAGGAAACACGGAAAGGGTGTATAAACTCAAACCCAAAACAATAAAGTAAATGCCAACGGGGTCATATGCTGGGGTCCAGCCCCTGCCAGATCCATGGGAACCCTCAGGAGAAACGGCGTTGGTGAATGAATAAATGAATGAATGAGAGAGGAAAGAATAGAAGCTGATATGCTTTGGTTTACACAGAAAGCCAATAAAGTCCCAGACAAGGGACTTGCTCTATTCACAGAGGCCACAGGTGCCCTCTCACTGACACAGAGCGCCTTCTAGCCGGAATGAAGACACAGAGTACCTTCTTGATTGGGTCTTAGAAGCCCAGGCAGGAAAGTGAATGCAGAGAGCATCTGTACTCCAAGGGATCAGCCTGAAAAAGAGAGGGAGGGAGAGGGAGAAAGGGAGGGAGAGAGAGAGAATGATTGACACGGGAAAACCAAGGTTCTTTGGTGAGTGAGGACTGTAACTATATTTTCAAAAAGAACTTTTATACCTTGACTTATACATAAGGGGAAATGAAAGATGCAAAGTCATACAGAGTCAGCCCAAACATTACATCTGTTTTGTCTTTATCGAAACCAGGATTTTTTCTGCATACCCTCCCCATAAACAATATTGTGTACATTATCTTCTGGCCTTGGAGGCCTGTGGACATTTTATGACCCTCTTTCAATAAAGGCTGCTCAACCAGAAAACTTATTTTCCCTTGAAGTGTTTTTTTTTCTGTGTATTTCTAATCTATGTCCGCCTCAGAAAGTATTAAACAGAGTTACATTGTCACGAAGCCAAGGTGCAGTGAGTTACAACAAAGAAAGAACCAATTAGCTCAAAGGTCTGATATGGTTAATTTTAAGGCTACACTTGTTTTTCTTACATTCCAACTATGTTAACTAATGCAGTCCTAGGTGCACAGTGGATAAAAGATACGGTAACTTAGCAGCAAGCATTGGCTCAACAATGAAATCCTACACCAGCACTATTCTAATAACTTTTAACTCTTTGAAAGGCTCTATATTTTAAGAATATTTTAGGCTTCCCAAGCCTCTCACAGTTGGGAGGCTATGAATAATCACATGCGTAGCTGCAAGAGTCTAGATAAACCTACCAAGCAAGCTAGAATGCCAACAGAGGGGGTTTGAATTGAAATATTCCTTTCATGTCCAGGAGACTTATTAGCTAGAGCCCTAAGTTGATTTTCTCCAGAGAAATGTGGTTGGGGATAGCCCCCTGTTAATGTCAGAAGAGTTGGTGAAAGGCATAAAATAGTAAGACAGACAGATTCTGGTTTGGGGGTAGATGCTCGAGCAGGTCCGGGGAGTCCCATGAATCCTGATCGGCCTTTGCCTGTCAGGTCTTCTCCGCATGACCTTTGTCATGGGTGGGGTCTCCTGTGGTGGCTCCTGGCAGTCATACTTATCAATAATTACCTAAATGGGTTGAAGGCCCCAACCAAAAGTCAAAGACTGGCTGAATGGATACAAAAACAAGACCCCTATACATGTTGTCTACAAGATACCCACCTCAAAACAAGGGACACATACAGTCTGAAAGTGAAGGGCTGGAAAAAGATTCCATGCAAATAGAGACCAAAAGAAAGCAGGAGGAGCAATACTCATATCAAATAAAATAGACTTTAAAACAAAGGCTTTGCAAAGAGACAAAGAAAGATCAAAGGATCAATCCAAGAAGAAGACATAACAATTATAAATATATATGCACCCAACCTAGAAGCACCACAATATGTAAGAGAAATGCTAACAAGAATGAAAGGGGAAATTAACAATAACACAATAATAGTGGGTGACTTTAATACCCCACTCACACCTATGGATAAATCAACTAAACATAAAATTTAAATGATACAATAGACCAGTTAGATCTAATTGTTATCTATAGGACATTTCACTCCAAAACAATGAATTTCACATTTTCTTAAGTGCACATGGAACTTTCTCCAGGATAGATCACATCCTGGGCCATAAATCTAGCCTTGGTAAATTCAACAAAATTGAAATCATTCCAAGCATCTTTTCTGACCACAATGAAGTATGATTAGATCTCAATTACAGGGGAAAAACTATTAAAAATTCCAACATATGGAGGCTGAACAACACGCTGCTGGATAACCAACAAATCACACACACACACACACACACCCACACACACACACACAAAAAAAAAAAAAAAACAAGGAAGAAATCAAAACATGCATATAAATGAATGAAAATGAAAACACAACAACCCCAAACCTGTGGGACACTGTAAAAGCAGTGCTAAGGAGAAGGTTCATAGCAATACAGGCACATCTCAAGAAACAAGAAAAAGAGTCAGAAAAATAACCTGACTGTACACCTAAAGCAACTAGAAAAGGAAGAAATGAAGAACCCCAGGGTTAGTAGAAGGAAAGAACTCTTAAAAATTAGGCCAGAAATAAATCTAAAAGAAACAAAAGAGACCATAGCAAAAATCAACAAAGCCAAAAGCTGGTTCTTTGAGAGGATAAATAAAATTGACAAACCATTAGCCAGTCTCATCAAGAAACAAAGGGAGAAAAATTAAATCAATAAAATTAGAAATGAAAATGGAGAGATCACAACAGACAACAGAGAAATACCAAGGATCATAAGAGACTACTATCAGCAATTATATGCCAATAAAATGGACAACATGGAAGAAATGGACAAATCCTTCAAAAAGTACAACTTTCCAAAACTGAACCAGGAAGAAATAGAAAATCTTAACAGACCCATCACAAACAAGGTAATCGAAACTGTAATCAGAAATCTTCCAGCAAACAAAAGCCCAGGTCCAGACGGCTTTACAGCTGAATTCTATGAAAAATTTAGAGACGAGCTAATACCTATCCTACTCAAACTCTTCCAGAAAATTGCAGAGGAAGGTAAACTTCCAAACTCATTCTATGAGGCCACCATCACCATAATACCAAAACCTGACAAAGAGGTTACAAACAAAGAAAACTACAGGCCAATATCACTGATGAACATAGATGAAAAAATCGTTAACAAAATTCTAACAATCAGAATCCAGCAACACATTAAAAAGATCATACACCATGACCAAGTGGGCTTTATTCCAGGGATGCAAGGATTCTTCAATATTCGCAAATCAATCAATGTAATTCACCACATTAACAAATTGAAAAATAAAAGTGATTTGATTATCTCAGTAGATAAGAGAGCCTTTGATAAAATCCAACATCCATTTATGATAAAAACCCTCCAGACAGCAGGAATAGAAGGAACATACCTCAACATAATAAAAGCTTATATGACAAACCCACTGCAAACATTATCCTCAATGGTGAAAAAGTGAAAGCATTCCCCCTAAAGTCAGGAACAAGACAAGGGGGTCCACTTTCACCATTACTATTCAACATAGTGTTGGAAGTTTTGGCCACAGCAATCACAGCAGAAAAAGAAATAAAAGGAATCCAGATTGGAAAAGAAGTAAAACTCTCACTGTTTGCAGATGACATGATCCTCTACATAGAAAAGCCTAAAGACTCCACCAGAAAATTACTAGAGCTAATCAATGGATATAGTAAAGTGGCAGGATATAAAATCAACACACTGAAATCCCTTGCAATTCTATACACTAATAATGAGAAAATAGAAAGAGAAATTAAGGAAACAATTCCATTCTCCATTGCAACGAAAAGAATAAAATACTTAGGAATATATCTACCCAAAGAACCTAAAGACCTATATATATAAAACTATAAAACACTGGTGAAAGAAATCAAAGAGGACACTAATAAATGGGGAAATATGCCATGTTCATAGATCAGAAGAATCAATATCATGAAAACGAGTATACTCCCCAAAGCAATCTACAGATTCAATGCAATCCTTATGAAGCTACCAATGGTATTTTTCACAGAGCCAGAACAAATAATTTTAAAATTTGTATGGAAATACAAAAAACCTCGAATCACAAAGCAATCTTGAGAAAGAAGAATGGAACTGGAGGAATCAACCTGCCTGACTTCAGCCTCTACTACAAAGCCACAGTCATCAAGACAGTATGGTACTGGCACAAAGACAGAAATATAGATCAATGGAACAAAATAGAAAGCCCAGAGATAAATCCATGCACCTATGGACACCTTATCTTTGACAAAGGAGGCAAGACTATACAATGGATTAAAGACAATTTCTTTAACAAGTGGTGCTGTGAAAACTGGTCAACTACTTGTAAATGAATGAAACTAGAACACTTTCTAAGACCACATACAAAAATAAACTCAAAATGGGTTAAAGATCTAAATGTAAGACCAGAAAGTATAGAATTCCTAGAGGAGAACATAGGCGAAACACTCTTGGACATAAGTCACGCAGGATCCTCTATGACCCACCTCCCAGAATATTGGAAATAAAAGCAAAAATAAACACATAGGACCTAATTAAAATTAAAAGCTTCTGCACAACAAAGGAAACTATAAGCAAAGTGAAAAGACAGCCTTCAGAGTGGGATAAAATAACAGCAAGTGAAGCAACTGACAAAGAACTAATCTCAAAAATCTACAGGCAATTCCTGCAGCTTAATTCCAGAAAAATAAATGACCCAATCAAAAAGTGGGCCAAAGAACTAAACAGACATTTCTCCAAAGGAGACATACGGATGACTAACAAACACATGAAAAGATGCTCAACATCACTCATTATCAGAGAAATGCAAATCAAAACCACAATGAGGTACCACTTCACACCAGTCAGAATGGCTGCTATCCAAAAAGTCTACAAGCAATAAATGCTGGAGAGGGTGTGGAGAAAAGGGAACCCCCTTACACTGTTGGTGGGAATGCAAACTAGTACAGCCACTATGGAGAACAGTGTGGAGATTCCTTAAAAGACTGTACATAGAACTGCCTTATGACCCAGCAATCCCCCTGCTGGGCATACACACTGAGGAAACCAGAATCAAAAGAGACACGTGTACCCCAAATGTTCATCACAGCACTGTTTATAATAGCTAGGACATGGAAACAACCTAGATGTCCATCAGCAGATGAATGGATAAAAAAGCTGTGGTACATATACAGAATAGAATATTGCTCAGCCATTCAAAAGAATACATTTGAATCAGTTCTAATGAGGTGGATGAAACTGGAGCCTATTATACAGAGTGAAGTAAGCCAGAAAGAAAAACACCAATACAGTATACTAACACATATATATGGAATTTAGAAAGATGGTAATGATAACCCTGTATGCGAGACAGCAAAAGAGACACAGATGACTTTTGGACTCTGAGGGAGAGGGAGAGTTTGGGGGATGATGTGGGAGAATGGCATTGAAACATGTATACTATCATGTAAGAAACAAATCGTGTCTATGTTCAATACAGGATACAGGATGTTTGGGGCTGGTGCACGGGGATGATCCAGAGAGATGATATGGGGTGGGAGGTGGGAGGGGTGTTCAGGATTGGGAACTCATGTACACCCATGGCAGATTCACGTCAATGTATGGCAAAACCAAAACAGTATTGTAAAGTAAAATAAAATTAAAAATTAAAATTAAAAAAAGAAAAAAGAAAGAAAAACAGCAATACAGTATGCTAATGCATATATATGGAATTTAGAAAGATGGTAATGATAACACTCTATGTGAGACAGCAAAAGAGACACAGATGTATAGAACAGTCTTTTGGACTCTGTGGGAGAGGGTGAGGGTGGGATGATTTAGGAGAATGGCATTGAAACATGTGTAATATCATAAGTGAAACAAATTGCCAGTCCAGGTTTGATGCATGATACAGCATGCTCGGGGCTGATGCACTGGGATGACCCAGAGGGATGGGATGGGGAGGGAGGTGGGAGGGAGGTTCCAGATGGGGAACACGTGTACACCCATGATGGATTCATGTTGATGTATAGCAAAACCAATACAATATTGTGAAGTAATTAGCCTCAAATTAAAATAAATTTATATTAAAAAATAAAATAAGATATCATAATTTTAGATATTTTATGTAAAGCCCATAATAATCACTGTGGAAAATCCTGTAGCAAATACACAAAAGGGCACAAGAATGAAGTCAATGCTTGCTAATACAAAAAGATATCAAAACACAATAAAAGATGCAAGATAAGAAGCAAAGAAATATAGATCTACAAATCTATGAGAAAACAATAAACAAAGTGACCATAATATGTCCTTTCTTACCAATAATTTAAACATAAATAGACTAAATTCTCCAATCAAAAGATATAGAATGGCTGAATGTAGAAAAAACAAAACAAAACAAAACAAAACAGTATGCTGCCTCTGAGAGACTCACCTTAGTCTTAAAGACACAGTCTAAGAATAAGGGATGGAAAAAGATGTTTCAAACAAATAATAAACATGGAAACAAACAAAAGGGCAGGGATAAACCACTTATATCAGAGAAAATAGATTAAACTAATAGATTAAAATAGATTAAACTAAAAATGGTTAAAAGAGACAAATAATGTATCATTGTATAATGCAAGGTTGTTTATACATCAAGAAAATAACACAATTTAAAATATTTATACATCTAATATTAAAACATGTAATTATGTAAAGCAAACATAAACAGAGCTAAAGTGAGAAATAAACACAATGCAATAATAGTTGAGGACTTTAGTACCCCATCATCAGCTATAGATAGGTCATCCAGACAGAGAATGAATAGGGAGACATTGGATTTGAACAACACTAGAGGAGGCTAGCGGAGAAGGCAATGGCACCCCATTCCAGTACTCTTGCCTGGAAAATACCATTGATGCAGGAGCCTGGTAGGTTGCAGTCCATGGGGTCGCGAAGAGTCGGACACGACTGAGCGACTTCACTTTCATTTTTCACTTTCATGCATTGGAGAAGGAAATGGCAAACCACTCCAGTGTTCTTGCCTGGAGAATCCCAGGGACAGGGGAGCCTGGTGGGCTGCCGTCTATGGGGTCGCACAGAGTCGGACACGACTGAAGCGACTTAGCAGCAGCTGCAGCAGAGGAAACTGGTGGGCTACAGTCCATAGAGTCACAGAGTCAGACATAACTGAAGCCACATAGCACGCACACACATAGATCAAATAGTTCTAATAGACATATACATTTTATCTGACAACAGTTGAATACACATTTTTCTCAAGCACACATGGAACATTTTCTGGGATAGATCATATGTTGGACCATAAACCAAGACTTAGCAAATTTAAGAAGTTGAAGTCATATCCAGTATCTTCTCTGACTACAATAGTATAAAAGTAGAAATCAATAACAGAAGGAAAATTGGAAAACTCATGAATACATGGAAATCAACACTCTCTTCAGCAACAAATTTATGAGAGAAGAAATTAAAGGGGAAATAAAAAAAGTATTTTGGGTCAAATGAAAATGAAAACACAGATGAGGGAAGAAGTTAAAGGGAAAATAAAAAAGTATCTTGAGTCAAATGAAAGTGGAAACACAACATATCAAGATTTAGGGATGCAGAAAAAGCAGTTCCAAGAAGTAAGTTCATAACAATAAACACCGACATTATGAAATAGAAAATATTTCAAATAAACAACCTAACCCAGTGCCTCAAATAACTAGAAAAAGAATAAAAATTGAGTTCAAAGTTTTCAGAAAAAAAGAATAATAAATATTAGAGCAAAAACAAATAGAATAGCAAGAAAACAAAACAGAGTTGTTTTCTTTTTTTTTTTTGTATTTTTAGTTTTTTATTTTTTAAATTTTAAAATCTTTAATTCTTACATGCATTCCCAAACATGAACCCCCCTCCCACCTCCCTCCCCATAACATCTTTCTGGGTCATCCCCATGCACCAGCCCCAAGCATGCTGCATCCTGCGTCAGACATAGACTGGCGATTCAATTCACATGATAGTATACATGTTAGAATGGCATTCTCCCAAATCATCCCACCCTCTCCCTCTCCCTCTGAGTCCAAAAGTCCGTTATACACATCTGTGTCTCTTTCCCTGTCTTGCATACAGGGTCGTCATTGCCATCTTCCTAAATTCCATATATATGTGTTAGTATACTGTATTGGTGTTTTTCTTTCTGGCTTACTTCACTCTGTATAATCGGCTCCAGTTTCATCCATCTCATCAGAACTGATTCAAATGAATTCTTTTTAACGGCTGAGTAATACTCCATTGTGTATATGTACCACAGCTTTCTTATCCATTCATCTGCTGATGGACATCTAGGTTGTTTCCATGTCCTGGCTATTATAAACAGTGCTGCGATGAACATTGGGGTACATGTGTCTCTTTCCATTCTGGTTTCCTCGGTGTGTATGCCCAGAAGTGGGATTGCTGGGTCATAAGGTAGTTCTATTTGCAATTTTTTAAGGAATCTCCACACTGTTCTCCATAGTGGCTGTACTAGTTTGCATTCCCACCAACAGTGTAGGAGGGTTCCCTTTTCTCCACACCCTCTCCAGCATTTATTGCTTGCAGATTTTTGGATCGCAGCCATTCTGACTGGTGTGAAGTGGTACCTCATTGTGGTTTTGATTTGCATTTCTCTAATAATGAGTGATGTTGAGCATCTTTTCATGTGTTTGTTAGCCATCCGTATGTCTTCTTTGGAGAAATGTCTATTTAGTTCTTTGGCCCATTTTTTCATTGCATCATTTACTTTTCTGGAATTGAGCTGCAGAAGTTGCTTGTATATTTTTGAGATTAGTTGTTTGTCAGTTGCTTCATTTGCTATTATTTTCTCCCATTCTGAAGGCTGTCTTTTCACCTTGCTTATATTTTCCTTTGTTGTGCAGAAGCTTTTAATTTTAATTAGATCCCATTTGTTTATTTTTGCTTTTATTTCCAGCATTCTGGGAGGTGGATCATAGAGGATCCTGCTTTGATTTATGTCTGAGAGTGTTTTGCCTATGTTCTCCTCTAGGAGTTTTATAGTTTCTGATCTTACATTTAGATCTTTAATCCATTTTGAGTTTATTTTTGTGTGCGGTGTTAGAAAGTGATCTAGTTTCATTCTTTTACAAGTGGTTGACCAGTTTTCCCAGCACCACTTGTTAAAGAGATTGTCTTTACTCCATTGTATATTCTTGCCTCCTTTGTCAAAGATAAGGTGTCCATATGTGTGTGGATTTATCTCTGGGCTTTCTATTTTGTTCCATTGATCTATATGTCTGTCTTTGTGCCAGTACCATACTGTCTTGATGACTGTGGCTTTGTAGTAGAGCCTGAAGTCAGGCAAGTTGATTCCTCCAGTTCCATTCTTCTTTCTCAAGATTGCTTTGGCTATTCGAGGTTTTTTGTATTTCCATACAAATCTTGAAATTATTTGTTCTAGTTCTGTGAAAAATGTGCCTGGTAGCTTGATAGGGATTGCATTGAATTTGTAAATTGCTTTGGGTAGTATACTCATTTTCACTATATTGATTCTTCCAATCCATGAACATGGTATATTTCTCCATCTATTAGTGTCCTCTTTGATTTCTTTCATCAGTGTTTTATAGTTTTCTATATATAGGTCTTTAGTTTCTTTAGGTAGATATATTCCTAAGTATTTTATTCTTTTCGTTGCAATGGTGAATGGAATTGTTTCCTTAATTTCTTTTTCTACTTTCTCATTATTCGTGTATAGGAATGCAAGGGATTTCTGTGTGTTGATTTTATATCCTGCAACTTTACTATATTCATTGATGAGCTCTAGTAATTTTCTGGTGGAGTCTTTAGGGTTTTCCATGTAGAGGATCATGTCATCTGCAAACAGTGAGAGTTTTACTTCTTCTTCTCCAATTTGGATTCCTTTTATTTCTTTTTCTGCTCTGATTGCTGTGGCCAAAACTTCCAGAACTATGTTGAATAGCAGTGGTGAAAGTGGACACCCTTGTCTTGTTCCTGACTTTAGGGGAAATGCTTTCAATTTTTCACCATTGAGGATAATGTTTGCTGTGGGTTTGTCATAGATAGCTTTTATGATGTTGAGGTATGTTCCTTCTATTCCTGCTTTCTGGAGAGTTTTTATCATAAATGGATGTTGAATTTTGTCAAAGGCCTTCTCTGCATCTATTGAGATAATCATATGGTTTTTATTTTTCAATTTGTTAATGTGGTGAATTACATTGATTGATTTGCGGATATTGAAGAATCCTTGCATCCCTGGGATAAAGCCCACTTGGTCATGGTGTATGATCTTTTTAATGTGTTGTTGGATTCTGATTGCTAGAATTTTGTTGAGGATTTTTGCATCTATGTTCATCAGAGATATTGGCCTGTAGTTTTCTTTTTTTGTGACATCTTTGTCAGGTTTTGGTATTAGGGTGATGGTGGCCTCAAAGAATGAGTTTGGAAGTTTACCTTCCTCTGCAATTTTCTGGAAGAGTTTGAGGAGGATAGGTGTTAGCTCTTCTCGAAATTTTTGGTAGAATTCAGCTGTGAAGCCATCTGGACCTGGGCTTTTGTTTGCTGGAAGATTTCTGATTACAGTATCAATTTCCGTGCTTGTGATGGGTCTGTTAAGATTTTCTATTTCTTCCTGGTTCAGTTTTGGAAAATTGTACTTTTCTAAGAATTTGTCCATTTCTTCCACGTTGTCCATTTTATTGGCATACAACTGCTCATAGTAGTCTCTTATGATCCTTTGTATTTCTGTGTTGTCTGTTGTGATCTCTCCATTTTCATTTCTAATTTTATTGATTTGATTTTTCTCTCTTTGCTTCTTGATGAGTCTGGCTAATGGTTTGTCAATTTTATTTATCCTTTCAAAGAACCAGCTTTTGGCTTTGTTGATTTTTGCTATGGTCTCTTTTGTTTCTTTTGCATTTATTTCTGCCCTAATTTTTAAGATTTCTTTCCTTCTACTCACTCTGGGGTTCTCCAACTCTTCCTTTTCTAGTTGCTTTAGCTGTAGAGTTAGGTTATTTATTTGACTTTTTTCTTGTTTCTTGAGGTATGCCTGTATTGCTATGAACTTTCCTCTTAGCACTGCTTTTATAGTGTCCCACAGGTTTTGGGTTGTTGTGTTTTCATTTTCATTAGTTTCTATGCATATTTTGATTTCTTTTTTGATTTCTTCTGTGATTTGTTGGTTATTCAGAAGTGTGTTGTTCAACCTCCATATTTTGGAATTTTTAATAGTTTTTCTCCTGTAGTTGAGATCTAATCTTAATGCATTATGGTCAGAAAAGATGCTTGGAATGATTTCGATTTTTTTGAATTTATCAAGTTTAGATTTATGGCCCAGGATGTGATCTATCCTGGAGAAGGTTCCATGAGCACTTGAAAAAAAGGTGAAATTCGTTGTTTTGGGGTGAAATGTCCTATAGATATCAATTAGGTCTAACTGATCTAATGTATCATTTAAAGTTTGCGTTTCTTTGTTAATTTTCTGTTTAGTTGATCTGTCCATAGGTGTGAGTGGGGTATTAAAGTCTCCCACTATTATTGTGTTATTGTTGATTTCCCCTTTCATACTTGTTAGCATTTGTCTTACATATTGCAATGCTCCTATATTGGGTGCATATATATTTATAATTGTTATATCTTCTTCTTGGATTGTTCCTTTGATCATTATGTAGTGGCCTTCTTTGTCTCTTGTCACAGCCTTTGTTTTAAAGTCTATTATATTGGATATGAGTATTGCCACTCCTGCTTTCTTTTGGTCTCTATTTGCGTGGTATATCTTTTTCCAGCCCTTCACTTTCAGTCTGTATGTGTCCCTTGTTTTGAGGTGGGTCTCTTTTAAGCAGCATATAGAGGGGTCTTGTTTTTGTATCCATTCGGCCAGCCTTTGTCTTTTGGTTGGGGCGTTCAACCCATTTACGTTTAATGTAATTATTGATAAGTATGATCCCGTTGCCATTTACTTTATTGTTTTGGGTTCGGGTTTATACACCCTTTTCGTGTTTCCTGTCTAGAGGATATCCTTTAGAATTTGTTGGAGAGCTGGTTTGGTGGTGCTGAATTCTCTCAGCTTTTGCTTGTCTGTAAAGCTTTTGATTTCTCCTTCGTATTTGAATGAGATCCTTGCTGGGTACAGTAATCTGGGCTGTAGGTTATTGTCTTTCATCACTTTAAGTATGTCTTGCCATTCCCTCCTGGCCTGAAGAGTTTCTATTGACAGATCTGCTGTTATCCTTATGGGAATCCCCTTGTGTGTTATTTGTTGTTTTTCCCTTGCTGCTTTTAATATTTGTTCTTTGTGTTTGATCTTTGTTAATTTGATTAATATGTGTCTTGGGGTGTTTCGCCTTGGGTTTATCCTATTTGGGACTCTCTGTGTTTCTTGGACTTGGGTGATTATTTCCTTCCCCATTTTAGGGAAGTTTTCAACTATTATCTCCTCAAGGATTTTCTCATGATCTTTCTTTCTGTCTTCTTCTTCTGGGACTCCTATAATTCGAATGTTGGAGCGTTTCATATTGTCCTGGAGGTCTCTGAGATTGTCCTCGTTTCTTTTAATTCGTTTTTCTTGTTTCCTCTCTGATTCATTTATTTCTACCATTCTATCTTCTATTTCACTAATCCTATCTTCTGCCTCCGTTATTCTACTATTTGTTGCCTCCAGAGTGTTTCTGATCTCATTTATTGTGTTATTCATTATATATTGACTCTTTTTTATTTCTTCTAGGTCCTTGTTAAACCTTTCTTGCATCTTCTCAATCCTTGTCTCTAGGCTATTAATCTGTGTTTCCATTTTGATTTCAAGATTTTGGATCATTTTCACTATCAATATTCGGAATTCCTTCTCCGGTAGATTCCCTACTTCTTCCTCTTTTGTTTGGTTTGGTGGGCAACTCTCCTGTTCCTTTACCTGCTGAGTATTCCTCTGTCTCTTCATCTTGGTTATATTGCTGCGTTTGGGGTGGCCTTTTTATATTCTGATAATTTGAGGAGTTCTCTTTATTATGGAGCTTCCTCATTTTGGGTGGGGTTCTATCAGTGGCTTGTCAAGGTTTCCTGGTTAGGGAGGCTTGTGTTGGAGTTTTGGTGGGTGGAGCTGGGTTTCTTCTCTCTGGAGTGCAGTGGAGTGACCCGTAATGGGTTATGAGACATCAAAGGTTTTGGGATAATTTTGAGCTGCCTGTATATTGAGGCTCAGGGGAGTGTTCCTGTGTTGCTGGAGAATTTGCGTGGTATGTCTTGTTTTGGAACTTGTTGGCCCTTGGGTGGAGCTTGGTTTCAGTGTAGGTATGAAGGCTTTTGATGAGCTCCTATTGCTTAATGTTCCCTGAATTCAAGAGTTCTCTAATGTTTTCAGGCTTTGGGTTTAAGCTTCCTGCTTCTGGTTTTCAGTTTTATTTTCACAGTAGCCTCTAGACTTCTCCATCTATACAGCACCGATGATAAAACATCTAGGTTAAAGATGAAAAGTTTCTCCACCTTGAGGGACACTCAGAGAGGTTCACTGAGTTACAAGGAGAAGAGAAGATGGAGGGGGTAGTTAGAGGTAACTGGAATGAGATGTGGTGAGATCAAGAGAGGAGAGAGCAAGCTAGCCAGTAGTCACTTCCTTATGTGCGCTCTATAGTCTGGACCGCTCAGAGGTATTTACAGAGTTATACAGGGAAGAGGAGAGGGAGGAAGTAGACAGAGGTGACCAGGAGGATAAGAGAGAGGAATGAGTAGGAGAGAGACAAATCCTGCCAGTAACCAGTTCCTTAGGTGTTCTCTACCGTCTGGAACACACAGAGATTCACAGAGTTGGATAGAGAAGAGATGGGGGAGAAAAGAGACAGAGGCCACCTGGTGGAGAAAAAGGAGAGGCCAGAGGAGGAGAGAGTGGACAAGCCAGTAATCTCGCTCTAAGGTAAACTTGGGTAGTGAAGTTTGGGTTTTTAAATGTACAAAATTGACAACAAAGATTAAAAATCTGGAGTAGAGGTTGGATTTTCAAAGATACAATATTAAAGAAAAGCAGAAGGAAAAAGGAAGAAAGAAAAAAAAGAATTATTGAAAAACAAACAAACAAAAAAAAACAAAACAAAACACCAACAACCATCCAAAGAGTATATTTGGTGTTTGCCTTAAAAAAAAAAAAAAAAGTCTTTTTTTTAAAAAAATAGTAATACTAGGTTATAGAAATAAAAATTAGAGGAGAAATAGAAGATTTAACAATTAAAAAAAAGCTTGGAAAAAAAGAAAAAAAAAGCAAAAGGCAAAAAAAAAGAATGATTTTAAAAATATTAAAAATTAAAAATATATCTGGCTCTTCTCTGATGTTATGGGCCGTGTGGGCTCACTTCCAAGGTGGTTGCCTCTGTTTAACTTCTTCTGTTTGCTGGTTTTTAGGCTCACTAGTTCAGTCGCGCTGTGGGGAGGGGGGATGCTGCAAACAAATAGCACTGTCGTGTGTACACAGTATCTCTGCCCCACTTGACCTGTCCTTCCTCGCGGTGCACAAACCGCTCCGGCTCTACGATGCTCAGCCGGGGACCGTCTGGGGCCGGCCCTAGGCTGCGTGCACTTCCCCGGTCCAAGCCGCTCAGGTTCGGCCCTCAGGCAGCCCTCAGAGGCACAAATGCGGCTGGGACTGCGCTTTGTGCCCTTCCCAGGTCCGAGTAGCTCAGGAGTTTGGCGAGCGCAATCACCGCGGCTTGTCACCTTTTCCGCCGCTGCCGCTCAGCTCTCTGGGTGGACCGCTGGCGCACCCCGTGAGGCAGACTGTGACTGTCCAGCACCCCCAGAAGTCTTAGCAAAGGAGCCTGCTTGCAGTTAGGTAAGTAAAGTCTCTCCGGGTCTGCAATTGCCCCTTTCCAGTCCTTACGGCTCTGGCTGCCTGTCCCCGGCGGGGAATGGTCTGTAGCCGGCTTTTTCTGTTCCGTCCTTTGTTCTGTGCTGGGTCCTGGCGGTGTCTTATGTTCGAGCTTTTCGCGTGGTAGCTATCCCACAGTCTGGTTTGCTAGCCCAAGTTAGATCGTTCTGGTTGCGCGTGGGGCGTTCCTGCCCGATTCTTACAAAGCTCTGCAGCCCGCGCCTCCCGCGCGTCCCTGCCCTGCCCCCACTTCCCAATGGTGGATGCAGGCGTCTGTGCTGCTTTTCCGCTGGGGGAGTTACTGGTGGGCTTGTAAACTCTTGGTTTTAATTATTTATCTATTTTTCCTTCCTGTTATGTTGCCCTCTGTGTTTCCAAGGCTCGCCACAGACTCGGCAGGGAGAGTGTTTCCTGGTGTTTGGAAACCTCTCTTCTTAAAATTCCCTTCCCGGGATGGGCTTCCCTTCCCGGGACGGAGCTCCCTCCCCACCTCCTTTGTCTCCTTTTTCGTCTTTTATATTTTTTCCTACCTGTTTTTGAAGACAATGGTCTGCTTTTCTGGTTGCCTGATGTCCTCTGCCAGCCTACAGAAGTTGTTTTGTGGAGTTTGCTCGGCGTTGAAATGTTCTTTTGAGGAATTTGTGAGGGAGAACGTGATCTTCCCGTCCTATTCCTCCGCCATCTTTCCCTCCCTCTCCCAGAGTTGTTTTCTTGAAAAGATAAAGAAAATTGATATTTCATAGCTTAGTCAGTAAAGAGTCTGCCTGCAGTGCAGGAGACCCGAGTTTGATTCCTGGGTTGGGAAGATCCCCTGGAGAAGGAAATGGCAACCCACTCCAGTATTCTTGCCTGGAAAATCCCATGGACAGAGGAGCCTGGTGGACTGCTGTCCATGGGGTCACCAAGAGTCAGGCACGACTGAGCAACTAACACTTCAAACTAAGCAAGGAAAAAAGAGAGGACTGAAATGAACAAAATTAGAAATGAAAAAGGAGATATTATAACTGATACCACAGAAATAAAAAGAATCATAAAAATCTACTTTCTAGTTGTTGTGCTCAGTCATGTTAGACTCTGTGTGACCCCATGGACCGTAGCATGCCAGGCTCCTCTGTCCATGGAATTTTTCCGTTTAGGAATATTGGAGTCTGTTGCCATTTCCTACTTCAGGGAATCTTCTTGACCCAGAGACTGAACCCACATGTCTAGAATCTCCTGTATTGGCAGGTGGATTCTTTACCTCTAGCATCACCTGGGAAGCTTAAAAAAAAAAGAGAGAGAGAGAGAGAGAGAAGCTACTAAGAAGAACTATATGCCAACACATTGGACAACCTAGAAGAATTGGAAAAATTCTTAGAAACACACAATCTACCAGGAATGAATCAAGGAAGAAGTAAGAAATATGAACAGACCAATTATCAGCAAGGAAACTGAATAAGTAATAAAAACAATCTCTCAATGAAGAAAAGCTCAGGACCAGAGAGTTTCATTGGTGAATTTTACAAAATATTTAAGGAAGGATTAATGGAGAGATATCCCATGATCATGAATTGGAAGATTTAATATTGTTAGCATTTCCATACTACACAAAGATATCTATAAATTCAATCAAATACCTATCAAGGTTATAATGACATCTTTTACAAAAGTAGAAAAAACAGCCCTAAAATTTATATGAAGCAACAAAGGATCTGCAGAAAGCAATCTGCAGAAAGAGCAAAGCAGGAGGCACCACACTTCTTGATGTAAAGTTATACTAAAAAGGTATAGTAATCTGAACAGTGCAGTCCTGGTATAAAAATTGGCACAATGGAATAGACTCAAAAGCCTCAAATTAAACCTATGCATATACAGTCAACTAATATTTGATAGTTCAGTTCAGTTCAGTTCAGTCACTCAGTAGTGTCCAACTCTTTGTGACCTCATGAACTGCAGCATGCCAGGCCTCCTTGTCCATTGCCAACTCCCAGAGTTTACTCAAACTCATGTCCATTGAGTTGGTGATATTCTACAAATGAGCCAAAAATACTCAATGGAGAAAATAAAATCTCTTCAATAAGTAGTGTTGGAATAATTGGATATTCACATGTGAAAGAATAAAACTAGACCCCTATCTTACATCTTTCACAAAAATTAACTCAAAATGGAATAAACACTTAAATATATGGCCAGAAACCATGGAACTCCTAGAAGATAACTAGGAAAGACTTTTTTGACTTGGGTCTTGGCAATGACTTTTTGGATATGACAGCTGAAGCACAAGTAACAGAATAAAAAAAAAAAAAGAGTGGGACTACATCAAACTAAAATGCTTCTACACAGCAAAAGAAATGATCAACGAAGGGAAAAGACATTTCATGGGAACAGAAAAGAATGTAATGCGAGTGATACATCTGATAGGAGGTTAATATCAAAAATATACAGAGAACTCATGGAGCTTAATTGCAAAAATCCTGAAAAACCCAGTTTTAAAAATGGGCAAAGAACCTGCATAGACATTTTTCCAAAGAAGATACAATCTGGATGGATATTGAGGGCCTTATCCCGAGGGAAATATGTAAGAAAGACAAATACTGTATGATCTAACATATGCAGAATCTGAAATAAGACAAAACAAACTTATAGAAAAAACAGATCAAATTTTGGATTACCAGAGGTGGGAGTTGGGGAGGTGGTGGTAAAGGAATTGGATGAAGGTGATCAAAGGGTACAAATTTCCAGTTAAAAGATAAGTACTGGCTGATGTAATGTAAAATATGAGGACCATAGTTAAAACTGCTATATAATATGAAAGTTGTTAAAGGAGTAAATCTTAAAAGAGTTCTGGAGGAGAATGGATACATGTATATGTATTTCTGAGTCCTTTTGGTGTCTCCCTGAAACTATCACAACATTGTTAACCAGCTATGCTCCAATATAAAATAAAAAGTTAAAAACAGAGCTCTCATTGCAAGGAATAAACTTTTTCCTTTTTTGTTGTATCCATATAAGATAATGAATGCTAACTAAACTTATTGTGGTAATAATTTCACAGTATATGTAAGTCAAATCATTATGCTGTACATCTTAAACGTATATAGTACTAAATATCGGTTATACCTCAGTAAATCTTGAAAAAGGCAAACCATAAAAATTTTTGACTGCTATGCTATTATACTCTTAATGAATTCTTAGACTTCTTTTATGTAACCTGGACATTGCTGAAGGACTAATGCTGGCAAAATAGAGCTTCGTTCACTCACTCCACATTCAAGACTTTTTAGATGGTCTTATTGCATTGTTTTTGGTGTTGAGGCTGTATGTCTCCAGAGCTTGCAACAAATATGCTATGCATACCTATGTAGAATCATATGGGTTTTTTTGTTAGGCCAAACAAAATGGCTTTGTGTTAGTTACAAATTACTGGTATTGAAATGCAACTACTTTTGTGACCATAGTGCAGACTCCTTAGGCACTATGGTCACAAAAGTAGTCGATGGATATGTTAGACAAATAGTTCAAACTACATAAAAGAGCCTTAAACGAAAAGCAAAATCTCTCCTCACTTCAGCCCTGCTATTAAAAGTTTTTGAATCCTTCCAGAAATAGTCTATGCATATGGAAGCATGTGTGTACTTCTGTCTGTTTTTAACAAATGGGACCATACTTCAGACACAGTGTGTACTTTTTTCTTTTTCTTTTTGGACCCCCCGGGGTGCTCTGTTTTAATTAATTAGAAACAGTGTTATTTTTACATGGAAGTAGTGATTGTGTTGTCTTTATTAATGCCTTCAGGATTGTTTTTAGTTTTTTTTAAAAAAATTAATTTATTTATTTTAATTGGAGGCTAATTATTTTACAATATTGCAGTGGTTTTTGCCATACATTGACATGAATCAGACATGGGTGTACATGTGTTCCCCATCCTGAACCCCCTCCCATCTCCCTCCCTATCCCATCCCTCAGGGTCATCCCAGTGCACTGGCCATGAGCACCCTGTCTCATGAATCGAACCTGGACTGGAGATCTATTTCACATATGGTAATATACATGTTTCAATGCTATTCTCTCAAATCAACCCACCCTCGCCTTCTCCCACAGAGTCCAAAAGACTGTTCTTTACATCTGTGTCTCTTTTGCATCTTGCATATAGGGTTATCATTATCATCTTTCTAAATTCCATATATATACCTTTTTTTTTTCATTTATATCTTACCCATCTTTCCATACCTGGTATAAAGTATTAAACTAGAGCATATTGAACTCATAATCTTTTAAAATTTTTTCTTATTCTTTTGGTAATATAGCTTCATTAGAAACCCATTGTTAGAGCCAGCTTCCTATGTCTTACACTTGCTGAGGGTCTTATGACCAACTAAAAGAGACTTTCTGAAACTTTGCAAATCTGAGAAGAAGCTAAAGTTTTCTTCTGTGGTCTGTGGCTTTCATTTTATGGAAACTCTACCTCTCTGAGACACTTTGTCCCTCTGTCCTTTTCCTTCAGGTGCTTGTTTTCCTCCCTGTCCAAATCTGCTTTCAAGAAAGGCTCTGCTGGTAGAACCTTACCTCCCTGTATGATCTGAAGTTCTAATATTGTTTATTCCCAAGTATCTATTCATATTCTGAACGCTATATTTGTTATAAGAGATGTTCCCTACTACAAAGTTTCCTCGATATGAAAATCATTAATAGAGAAAAGTAAGGATAATGTTCTGAGTTTTTCAATACAGATAAATGTATTTATTTTTAAAATTCAGGGTGGGGAAGGAAGTGGGAAGAGGGGTTCAGGATGGGGTGAAACACATGTATACCCATGGCCAATTCATGTTGATGTATGGCAAAACCATCACAATATTGTAAAGTAATTAACCTCCAGTTAAATAAATTAATGAAAAATGCACTCTCTACCTTTTTGGTGCTAATCTTAATGAAATGATGGCAAACAGTAAATGGCAGCTGATTTTTATGTTTACTTGGTAAAATAAAAATCTGGCTGCCTATAATTAGACCCTACTTCCATCTAAATTTTTTCTCTGGAACTTTTACTGATCAAATGAAGGTTAAAATTTTGGAACCACTTGCTGCATACAGGTATTTTTGGGCATTAAACCAACAAGGAAGATTGATGAGAGAGAACAAGAGTTTGTATGTGCCCTTTCCATTGTTACTGTAGTCGCACAGCACATAGTCACCTATATATCAGGTAGGTGGTTGGCTCTCTTTATTTTTTAAAAATATAAATTTATTTATTTTAATTGGAGGTTAATTACTCTACAATATTGTATTGGTTTTTGCTATACATCAACATGAATCCACCACAGGTATACACGTGTTCCCCATCCTGAACCCCCTCCCTCCTCCCTCCCCGTACCATCCCTCTGGCTCTCTTTAGAGGTGTAGCTGAGTTTAAAAAATTGAAAAATGACATTATTGCTACAGTAGTAATCCTTTTTTGGCTACAGGAGTACTGTGTTACCTTCTTGTGATGTAAAAACCAGTGCAAGAAAACCAAATAAATTTTATAGCTTCCCAAGACCAGTTAGTTGGGAAACTGTAGCCATGTATGGATGTGAAAGTTGGACCATACAGAAAGCTGAGCATCAAAGAACCAATGCTTTTGAGCTGTGGTGTTGGAAAAGACTCTTGAGAGTCCCTTGGACTGCAAGGAAATCCAACCAGGTCATCCTAAAGGAAATCAGTCCTGAATATCCATTGGAAGGACTGATGCTGAAGCTGAAACTCCAATACTTTGGCCACCTGATGTGAAGAACTGACTCATTGGAAAAGACCCTAATGCTGGGAAAGATTCAAGGCTGGAGGAGAAGGGGACGAGAGAGGATGAGATCGTTGGATGGCATCACCGACTTGATGGACATGAGTTTGAGCAAGCTCTGGAAGTTGGTGATGGGCAGGGAAGCCTGGCAGTGCTGCAGTCCATGAGGTCACAAAGAGTTGGACACAACTGAATGACTGAACTGAACTGAAGGCAAGTTTGTTAGTTTTTTTTTGTTTCTCCTAAGAACTGTTTTTTTTTTTTCTATAAATATTATGTGTGCTTTTCAAGGTTTTGAAACTCCTGTACTTTGGCCACCTCATGTGAAGAGTTGACTCATTGGAAAAGACTCTGATGCTGGGAGGGATTGGGGGCAGGAGGAGAAGGGGGCGAAAGAGGATGAGATGGCTGGATGGCATCACGGACTCGATGGACATGAGTCTGAGTGAACTCCGGGAGTTGGTGATGGACAGGGGTCGCAAAGAGTCGGACATGACTGAGCGACTGAACTGAACTGGTTTGGTGGTGCTAAATTCCCTTAGCTTTTGCTTGTCTGTAAAGCTTTTGATTTTTCCTTTGAAGCTGAGTGAGATCGTTGCTGGATAGGGTAATCTTGGTTGTAGGTCTTTCCCTTTCATCTCTTTAAGTGTAGCTGCCCTTTCCTTTCTGGCCTGCAGAATTTTTGTTGAGAGATCAGCTGTTAGCCTAATGGGGACCCCCTTGTATGTTACTTGTTGCTTTTCTCTTGCTGGTTTTAATATTTGTTCTTTGTGTTTAATTTTTGTTCGTTTGAATAATATGTGTCTTTGCATGTTTTGCCTTGTGTATATCCTGTATGGGACTCTCTGGGCTGCCTAGACTTGGGTGGCTATATTTCCTTTCTCATTTTAGGGAAATTTTCAACTATAATCTCCTCCAATGTTTTCTCATGTCCTTTCCTTTTGTCTTCTTCTTCTGAAACACCTATGATTCAAATGTTGGAGTGTTTAATGTTGTCCCAGAGGTCGATGAACCTAGCCTCATTTTTTAAAATTATTTTTTTCTTTATTCTGCTCTGCTTCAGTTATTTCCACTATCTTCCAGCTCACTTATCAATTCTTCTTCCTCATTTACTCTATTGTTGCTTTCCTCCAGGATATTTTTAATCTCAGTTATTGCATCCATGTCTTCTTGATCCATGTCTATAGTCTATTTATCTTCTTGATCCATGTCTGTAGTTTATTTATCCATGCTTCCATTTTGTTTTGAAATTTTGGATCATCTTTACTCTCATTACTCTGAATTATTTTTCAGGTTGACTACCTATTTCCTCCTCCTTTGTTTGGTCTTATGAGTTTTTACCATGTTCCCTCATCTGCTGCATATTTCCCTGGCTTTTCATTTTGTTTACTTTACTATGTTTGGGGTCTCCACTCTGCAGTTTAGAAGGTCATATTTCCTCTTAATTGGGGAGTCTGCCCCCTGTGGGTAGGGTTGAACCAGTCCCTTGTGAAGGATTCCTGGTTGGGGGGAACTATGTGTGCCTGTGTTCTGGTGGATGGAGCTGAATCTTGTCTCTCTGAAAGATAGTATCATTTCCAATAGTGTGTTTTGGGTTGTCTGTGGGCTTGGTATGGCTTTGGGCAGCATATCTGCTAATAGGCAGGATTATTTTCCTGTTTTGCTGAAGGATTGGCATGGTGTGTCTGGGTATTGGAGCTTGCTGGCCTTTGAGTGGGGCTTGGACTTAGTGTTGAGTTGGAGGCCTTTGGGAGGGCTCTCACCTATTAACATTCCCTGGGGTTGGCAGGTCTCTGGTGGATCAAAGTCTTGGGCTTATGTCTCCCACCTCAGGGGTTCAGGCCTGACTCCTACTGTAGCACCAAGGCCTCACAAGCCACACAGCACAGAAGAAAAACTTATAAGACTCTTGGTGAAGGCAACACTCCACAGCCCAGAACACCTAACAAAATTCACATAAAACTCTTCCATTATTTCTACGAAGGTCTTTGGACCTCTTGTAGATAGTGTGGTATCAGCTTAGTTTCAGATCTGGACTTACTCCAGCTTGTACTTTCTCCTAAAATTCACAATTGTGCCTTATATCCAGTCTGTTCCCCACCCAGACATGAGGGGGCAAAGGCCAAGTTTTATTACGGCTCATTTGCTTGCTCAGGATGGAGATAGTGAAGGATATGGCAGCCACATCTGTGATGAACTGGGAAGAGCCTGTGGCAATAGAAGCCTGTTTGGATATTGTTTTTGTCTGGGATGAGGGGAGAGCTATCCCAGTGAAATTGGCCCAGGTCGTGGATCCCTAGGAAGCTTCAAGCTGCTGAAGCTCCCAGCAAGGTGTGAGCAGTAACCTGTGTCTGTTCATAGCCTGGTAGTAGCTGCCACCTCTGGGGTTGGGATTGCATTCAGTTCAGTTCAGTCACTCAGTCGTGTCTGACTTTTTGCGACCCCATGGACTGCAGCACGCCAGACCTCCCTGTCCATCATCAACTCCTAGAGCCTACTCAAACTCAAGTCTATCATGTCGGTGATGCCATCCAACCATCTGTCGTCCCCTTCACCTCTCACCGTCAATCTTTCCCAGTATCAGTGTCTTTTCCGATGAGTCATTTCTTCACATCAGGTGGCCAAAATATTGGAGTTTCAGCTTCAACATCAGTCCCTCCAATGAATATTCAGGACTGATTTCCTTTAGGATCTACTGGTTGGATCTCCTTGCTGTCCAAGGGACTCTTAAGAGTCTTCTCTAACACCATAGTTCAAAAGCATCAGTTCCTCAGTGCTCAGCTTTCTAGTGCAATTCTCACATCCATACATGACTACTGTAAAAAGCATAGCTTTGACTAGATGGACCTTTGTTGGTAAAGTAGTGTCTGCATTAGTACTTTTTTTTTTTGTCGGCTGCCTCAGGCACGTTCCCAAGGTTTGACAGTGATAGTCACATCTAATTCGACAGCTCTGTTGAAGTAGCCCTCTCAGAGTAGTCTCAAGGAGGTCACCTCAACATTTCCCTGGGATCTGTGCCCAAACCTTGACACCACTCCCCAACTCTCTGCTCTGGGTGGATACTTGCAAGCTGCTTCTTGACTGAGAAGTGATATTCGGCAGCGATTTCTGTAGTGAGTTTTCTCTCTTTTGCCTTCTGAGCCCCTACTGTTGCACTCACTCGGGGGTTCTGAATCTCTCCCCCGCCCGTCGCTGTGATTGGGTTTCCTAGTGTGTGGAAACTTTTCCTCCTTTATGACTCTTTTGGAGCACAATCCCTGTCCTGTAATCCTTTGTCTCTTTTAATGTCTTTATCTTTTGCCTTACTTCGTTCTAAGAAGATTGGCTTCCCTTTTTGGAAATTTGGGTACTTCTGCTGTCATTAAGAAGTTCTCTTGTAGGAGCCATTCCAAATTCTTATGAAGTTTTGATGTATTTGTGGGAAGGAAGATGCTCTTCTTGTCTTAATCTTCTGCCATCTTTTTCTATCTCCCCAGTGAAGTGTTAATTAGATCTGTCATTACTGATTTTCTGCCTAAATACTACATTTATTACTAACGAAAGAGTATGAAATCTCTAACTATCATGTGCATTTTTTCTTTCAGTTCTATCATATTTTCCTTTATGTACGTTGATGCTCTATTATTGGATGCAAACACACTTAATATTTTCATGTTTATTTGGTAAATTAGCCCCCTTATCGTTAAGTATTGTTGTTCTTTAACTATCTCTGATTGTTTTTAAAAAACATTAACTTTCTTTTCAAATTGCAAATGTAATTGCTGTTCAATTAATAAAGCTTAAAAATCGAGAAAATCACCAAGAAAATAAGTCTCTGTAATCCCAGTCTTACCACATTAAAAAAATTAAATTATTTTTTATTGAAGGAAAGTTGCTTTACAGAGTTTTGCTGTTTTCTGTCAAACCTCAACATGAATCAGACATAGGTATACATATATCCCCTCCATTTTTTTCTTGTTCCTTATCCATTTCATTATTTATTTATTTTTTATTTTTAATTAATTATTTTACTTTACAATATTCTATTGGTTTTGCCATACATTGACTTGAATCCACCATGAGTGCACATGTGTTCCCCATTCTGAACCGCCCTCCCACCTCCCTCCCTATCCCATCCCTCTGGGTCATCCTGGTGCACCAGCCCCGAGCACCCTGTATCATGCATCAAACCTGGACTGGCAATTCTTTTCACATATAATCTTTTACATGTTTCAGTGCCATTCTCCCATATCATCCTGCCCTCGCCCTCTTCCACAGTGTCCAAAGACTGTTCTATACATCTGTGTCTCTTTTGCTGTCTCGCATACAGAGTTATCTTTAACTTCTTTCTAAATTCCATATATATGCATTAGTATACTGTATTGGTATTTTTCTTTATGGCTTACTTCACTCTGTATAATAGGCTCCAGTTTCATCCACCTTATTAGAACCTATTCAAATGTATTCTTTTTAATGGCTGAGTAATAATCGATTGTGTATATGTACCACAGATCTCTTACCCATTCGTCTGCTGATGGACATCTAGGTTGCTTCCATGTCCTGGCTATTATATACAGTGCTGTGATGAACATTTGGGGTACATGTGTCTCTTTTGTTTCTGATTTCCTCAGTGTGTATGCCCAGCAGGGGGATTGCTGGGTCTTATGGCAGTTCTATTTCCAGTTTTTTAAGGAATCTCCACACTGTTCTCCATAGTGGCTGTACTAGTTTGCATTCCCACCAACAGTGTAAGAGGGTTTCCTTTTCTCCACACCCTCTCCAGGAATTATTGCTTGTAGACATTTGGATCACAGCCATTCTGACTGGCCTGAGATGGTACCTCATTGTGGTTTTGATTTGCATTTCTCTGATAATGAGTGATGTTGAGCATCTTTTCATGTGTTTGTTATCCATCTGTATGTCTTCTTTGGAGAAATGTCTATTCAGTTCTTTGGCCCACTTTCTGATTAGATCTTTTTTTATTTTTCTGGAATTGAGCTGCATAAATTACTTGTATATTTTTGAGATTAATTCTTTGTCAGTTGCTTCGTTTGCTATTATTTTCTCCCATTTTGAGGGCTGTCTTTTCACCTTGCTTATAGTTTCCTTTTTTGTGCAAAAGCTTTTAATTTTAATTAGGTCCTATGTGTTTATTTTTGCTTTTATTTCCAATATTCTGGGAGGTGGGTCATAGAGTTTCCTCCTGTGATTTATGTTGGAGAGTGTTTTGCCTATGTTCTTCTCTAGGAGTTTTATAGTTTCTGGTCTTATGTTTAAATCTTTAATCGATTTTGACTTTATTTTTGTGTGTGGTGTTAGAAAGTGTTCTACTATCATTCTTTTACATGTGGTTGACCAGTTTTCCCAGCACCACTTGTTAAAGAGATTGTCTTTTCACCATTGTATATTCTTGCCTTCCTTGTCAAAGATATGGTGTCCATAGGTGTGTGGATTTATCTCTGGGCTTTCTATTTTATTCCATTGTTCTATATTTCTGTCTTTGTGCCAGTACCATACTGTCTTGATGACTGTGTCTTTGTAGTAGAGACTGAAGTCAGGCAGGTTGATTCTTCCAGTTCCATTCTTCTTTCTCAAGATTGCTTTGGCTATTCGAGGTTTTTTGTATTTCCATACAAATTGTGAAATTATTTGTTCTAGCTCTGTGAAAAATACCGTTGGTAGCTTGATAGGGATTGCATTGAATCTATAGATTGCTTTGTGTAGAATACTCTTTTTCAGTATTTTGATTCTTCCAATCCATGAACATGGTATATTTCTCCATCTATTAGTGTCCTCTTTGATTTCTTTCACCAGTGTTTTAAAGTTTTCTATATATAGGTTTTTTAAAAATTTCTTTAGGTAGATTTATTTCAAAATATTTTATTATTTTCATTGCAATGGTGAATGGAATTGTTTCCTTAATTTTTCTTTCTGTTTCTCATTGTTGGGAATGCAAGGGATATCAGTGTGTTGATTTTATATCCTGCAACTTGACTATATTCATTGATTAGCTCTAGTAATTTTCTGGTGGAGTCTTTAGTGTTTTCTGTGTAGAGGATCATGTCATCTGCAAACAGTGAGAGTTTGTACTTTTTCTTTTCCAATCTGGATTCCTTTTCTTTCTTTTTCTGCTCTGACTGTTGTGGCCAAAACTTCCAAAATTATGTTGAATAGTAGTGGTGAAAGTGGGCACCCTTTTCTTGTTCCTTGACTTTAGGGGAAATGCTTTCAATTTTTCACCATTGAGGGTAATGTTTGCTGTAGGTTTGCCATATATAGCTTTTATTATGTTGAGGTATGTTCCTTCTATTCCTGCTTTCTGGAGGGTTTTTATCATAAATGGATGTTGAATTTTGTCAAAAGCTTTCTCTGAATCTATTGAGATAATCATATGGTTTTTATTTTTCAATTTGTTAATGTGGTGAATTACATTGATTGATTTGTGGATATTGAAGAATCCTTGCATCCCTGGGATAAAGCCCACTTGGTCATGGTGTATGATCTTTTTAATGTGTTGTTGGATTCTGATAGCTAGAATTTTGTTAAGGATTATTGCATCTATGTTCATCAGGGATATTGGCCTGTAGTTTTCTTTGTTTGTGGCATCTTTGTCAGGTTTTGGTATTAGGGTGATGGTGGCCTCATAGAATGAGTTTGGAAGTGTACCTTCCTCTGCAATTCTCTGGAAGAGTTTGAGTAGGATAGGCGTTCTTCTCTAAATTTTTGGTAGAATTCAGCTGTGAAGCTGTCTGGTCCTGGGCTTTTGTATGTTCAAATATTTCTGATTACAGTTTCAATTTCTGTGCTTGTGATGGGTCTGTCAAGATTTTCTATTTCTTCCTTGTTCAATTTTGGAAAGTTATACATTTCTAAAAATTGGTCCGTTTCTTCCAATTTGTCCATTTTATTTGCCTATAGTTGCTGATAATAGTCTGTTATGATCCTTTGTATTTCTGTGTTGTCTGTGGTGATCTCTCCATTTTCATTTCTAATTTTGCTGATTTGATTTTTCTCCCTTTTTTTCTTGATGAGTCTGTCTAATGGTTTGTCAATTTTATATATCCTGTCAAAGAACCAGCTTTTGTTTTTGTTGATTTTTGCTATGGTCTCTTTTGTTTCTTTTGCACTTATTTCTGCCCTAATTTTAAAGATTTCTTTCCTTCTACTAAGGCTGGGGTTGTTCTTTTCTTCCTTTTCTAGTTGCTTTAGCTGTAGAGTAAGGTTATTTATTTGACTTTTTTCTTGTTTCTTGAGGTAAGCCTATATTGCTATGAACCTTCCCCTTAGTACTGCTATTACAGTGTCCCATAGGTTTTGGGTTTTTGTGTTATCGTTTTCATTCATTTCTATGCATATATTGATTTCTTTTTTGATTTCTTCTGTGATTTGTTGGTTATTCAGCAGTGTGTTGTTTGGCCTCCATATATTGCGATTTTTAATAGTTTTTCTCCTTTAATTGAGATCTAATCTTACTGTATTGTGGTCAGAAAAGATGCTTGTAATGATTTCAATTTTTTTGAATTTACCAAAGCTAGATTTATGGCCCAGGATGTGATCTATCCTGGAGATGGTTCTGTGTGTGCTTGAGAAAAAGATGAAATTCATTGTTTTGGGGTGAAATGTCCTATAGATATCAATTAGGTCTAACTGATCTATTGTATCATTTAAAGTTTGCGTTTCCTTTTTAATTTTATGTTTAGTTGATTTATCCATAGGTGTGAGTGGGGTATTAAAGTCTCCCACTATTATTGTGTCATTGTTAATTTCCCCTTTCATATTTGTTAGCATTTGTCTTACATATTGTGGTGCTGCTATGTTGGGTGCATATATATTTATAATTGTTATATCTTCTTCTTGGATTGATCCTTTGATCATTATGTAGTGTCCATCTTTGTCTCTTTTCACAGCCTTTGTTTTAAAGTCTATTTTATCTGATATGAGTATTGCTACTCCTGCTTTCTTTTGGTCTCTATTTGCATGGAATATCTTTTTCCAGTCCTTCACTTTCAGTCTCTATGTGTCCCTTATTTTGAGGTGGGTCTCTTGTAGACAACATATATATGGGTCTTGTTTTTGTATCCATTCAGCCAGTCTGTCTTTTGGTTGGGGCATTCAACCCATTTACATGTAAGGTAATTATTGATAAGTATGATCCCATTGCCATTTACTTTATTGTTTTGGGTTCGAGTTTATACACCCTTTCTGTGTTTCCTGTCTAGAGAAGATCCTTTAGCATTTGTTGGAGAGCTGGTTTGGTGGTGCTGAATTCTCTCAGCTTTTGCTTGTCTGTAAAGCTTTTGATTTCTCCTTCATATTTGAATGAGATCCTTGCTGGGTACAGTAATATAGGGTGTAGGTTATTTTCTTTCATCACTTTAAGTATGTCCTGCCATTCTCTCCTGGTCTGAAGAGTTTCTATGGAAAGATCAGCTGTTATCCTTATGGGAATCCCCTTGTGTGTTATTTGTTGTTATTCCCTTACTGCTTTTAATATTTGTTCTTTGTGTTTGGTCTTCGTTAACTTGATTAATATGTGTCTTGGGGTGTTTCACCTTGGATTTGTCCTGTTTGGGACTCTCTGTGTTTCTTGGACTTGGGTCATTATTTCCTTCCCCATTTTAGAGAAGTTTTCCACTATTATCTCCTCAAGGATTTTCTCATGGTCTTTCTTTTTGTCTTCTTCTTCTGGGACTCCTATGATTCGAATGTTGGGGTGTTTAGCATTGTCATGGAGGTCTCTGAGGTTGTCCTCATTTCTTTTAATTCTTTTTTCATTTTCCCTCCCTGTTTCATTAATTTATACTATTCTATCTTCTACCTTACTTATCCTATCTTCTACCTCCGTTATTCTACTGTTGGTTCCCTCCAGAGTGTTTTGATATCATTTATGGCACTTCATGGGAAATAGATGGAGAAACAGTGGAAACAGTGTCAGACTTTATTTTTTTGGGCTCCAAGATCACTGCAGATGGTGATTGCAGCCATGAAATTAAAAGACGCTTACTCCTTGGAAGAAAAGTTATGACCAACCTAGATAGTATACTCAAAAGCAGAGACATTACTTTGCCGACTAAGGTCCGTCTAGTCAAGGCTATGGTTTTTCCAATAGTCATGTATGGATGTGAGAGTTGGACTGTGAAGAAGGCTGAGCACTGAAGAATTGATGCTTTTGAACTGTGATGTTGGAGAAGACTCTTGAGGGTCCCTTGGACCGTAAGGAGATCCAACCAGTCCATTCTGAAGGAGATCAACCCTGGGATTTCTTTGGAAGGAATGATGCTAAAGCTGAAACTCCAGTACTTTGGCCACCTCATGCGAAGAACTAACTCATTGGAAAAGACTCTGATGCTGGGAGGAATTGTGGGAAGGAGGAGAAGGGGACGACAGAGGATGAGATGGCTGGATGGCATCACGGACTCAATGGACATGAGTCTGAGTTAACTCCGGGAGATGGTGATGGACAGGGAGGCCTGGGGTGCTGTGATTCATGGGGTCACAAGAGTCGGACATGACTGAGCGACTGAACTGAACTGAACATGGCATTATTCATTATATATTGACCCTTTTTAATTTCTTCTAGGTCCTTGTTAAACCTTTCTTTCATCTTCTCAATCCTTGTCTCCAGGCTCTTTATCTGTAACACCAATTTGTTTTCAGTATTTTGAATCATTTTCATTATCATTATCCAGAATTCTTTATCAGGTAGATTCCCTATGTCTTCCTCTTTTGTTCAGTTTGGTGGGCATTTATTGTGTTCCTTTGCCTGCTGGCTATTTCTCTGCCTTTTGATCGTGTTTATATTGGTGTGTTTGGGGTGGCCTTTCTGTATTCTGGCAGTTTGTGGAGTGTTCTTTATTGTGAAGGTTCGTCACAGTGGGTGGGTTTGGACGGGTGGCTTGTCAAGGTTTCCTGGTTAGGGAAGCTTGTGTCGGTGTTCTTGTGGGTGGACCTGGATTTCTTCTCTCTGGAGTGCAAAAGTGTCCAGTAATGAGGTATGACATGTCAGTGGGTTTGGTGTGACTTTGGGCAGCCTGTATATTGTAGCTCAGGTCTATGTTCCTGTGTTGCTGGAGAATTTGTGTGGTATGTCTTGCTCTGGAACTTGTTGGCCCTTGGGTGGTGCTTGTGTTCAATGTAGGTATGGAGGCATTTGATGAACTCCTGTCGATTAATGTTCCCTGGAGTCAGGAGTTCTCTGGTGTCCTCAGGATTTGGACTTATGCCTCCTTCCTCTGGTTTTCAGTCTTATTTTTACAGTAGCATCAAGACTTCTCCATCTACACATCACCATTGATAAAACATCTAGGTTAAAGATGAAAAGTTTCTCCACAGTGAGGGACACCCAGAGATTTTCACAGAGTTACACAGAGAAGAGAAGCAGGAGGAGGGAGATAGAGATGACCAGGAGAAGAAGAGGGGAATCAAAAAGGAGAGAGCAAGCTAGTCAGTGGCCACTTCCTTATGTGCTCTCCATAGTCTGGACCACTCAGTGATGTTCATGGAGTTACACAGAAAAGAGAAGAGGGAGGAAGGAGACAGTAATGGCCAGGAGGATAAATGGGAGAATCAAAAGGAGAGAGACAGATCCAGTCAGTAATCCGTTCCCTAAGTATTCTCTACAGCCGAGAACACACAAAGAGATTCACCGAGTTGGGTATAGAAGAAAAGGGGGATGGGGGAGATAGAGGCGACCTGGTGGAGAAAAAGGAGAGTCAGAAGGGGGAGAGAGCAATCAGGCTAGTGATCTCGCTCCCCAGTAAAAATGGGTATTGTGATTGGGTTCTTAAAGGTACAAAGTTGATGCTGCTGCTGCTGAGTTGCTTCAGTCGTGTCCAACTCTGTGCAACCCCATAGATGGCAGCCCACCAGGCTCCCCCGTCCCTGGGATTCTCCAGTCAAGAACACTGGAGTGGGTTGCCACTTCCTTCTCCAATGCATGAAAGTGAAAAGTGAAAGTGAAGTCACTCAGTTGTGTCCGACTCTTAGCGACCCCATGGACTGCAGCCCACCAGGCTCCTCCGTCCATGGGATTTTCCAGGCAAGCGTACTGGAGTGGGGTGCCATTGATAATAAATATCAAAAAGTAAAGATTAAAAATCTTGAGTAGAGGTTAGATTCTCAAAAATACAATATTAAAAAATAATAAGAACAAAAACAAACACAAACCCTCCCCCCCAAAAAAAACCAAACAACACAAATAAAACACAAAGTCACAGAAATTATATATATTTATATAAAATTTGTTTTAAAAATAGGGGTCTTTTTTGTTGGCAAGGTAATAGTAGGTTATAAAAATGAAAATTAAAGGCATAATGAGGACTTAACAAACAAAAAATAAATAAAATAAAATATATAATTTTTTAATTTCAAAAAATATAATAGTAAAAATATATCTAAAACTTTCTCTGGAGCTGTTGTGGACAAAGTGGGTTAGTTCATTTTCAGATAGTTCCTTGTTCCAGCTTTTACTTCTCATGGTCTATAGGCCCCTTCCTATGTAGTCAGTGCTAACTACAAGGTTTTACTCTATTGAACCTGTCACTTCCAAAGGAGTTCCCTCTGTTTATTTTAGCTTCTTCTGTTTGCTGGTCCCTTCAGTGTTTAATTTCCACCCTGACACAAGGGGCTCAGTGCTGGTCACTTTTTTTTTTTTTTTTTTTTTTTTTTTAGGCTCGCTTGTTCAGTCAAGCTTTGGGGAGGGAGGAACACTACAAACAAATATCACTGGTGTTTGTTCACAGTGATTCAGCCACACTGGGTTTGCCCCCGCTCACAGCATGTGTGCTTTCCCAGTCTACACTGCTCAGACTCCAGGTTGCTCTGCTGGGAACTGTCTAATGCAGGCCCTGGTTTGCATGCACTTCCCAGGTCTAACACGCTCAGGTTCAGGTTCTCGGGTACTTCGCAAAGGCACAGACTTGGTTGGTCCTGCGTTTTGCACCCGTCCCTGGTCTGAGCAGTTCAGGTGACCAGGTCCTTGGGGCACGTAATTGTCCTCAGTTGAAGGCTGCGACTTATTCCCTCAACCGTCCCAGCCGCTCGGTTTTCTGGGTGTACTACGGGCGCGTCTTCTCAAGTGTGCTGTGTGTCTCTTCTGGGAAGCTGAACTCTGGCTGTGACCCTCCCAGCGGATGTCGACTGTCCAGAATCCCAAGAAGTCTTGGTTAGCAATGAAGTCTGCTTGCAGTTTGGTATCCAGTGCCTCTCTGGAGCCGGGATTGCCCCCTTCTGGCTCTGGCTGTCCTTGCCTGCCTGTCTCTGGTGGGGGATGGGCCAGTCTGCAGCTGGCTAGCTCTGCTCAGTCCTTTGTTTTGTGGGCGTGCCTGGTGGTGGTTAGGGCTTTTCGTGGGATCCTGGGATAGCTATCCCACAGTCTGGGTTGCTATCAAGCTAGGTCCCTCAGATTGCCCTCAGGGCATTCAGGCCTGGTCTTTATCCTAAGCAATGTTGCTGGCTCCTCCCTGTCCCTCCCCTTCTGCTAGTGGGGGATGTGAGCGTCTAGGCTGTTGCACTGCTGGGAATTGCTGTTAGGCATGTAATCTGTGGGTTTTAATTATTTATTTATGTTTCCTCCTGGTTATTTTGCCCTCTGAGATTCCAAGCCTCGCCATAGACCCGCTGGAGAGAGTGTTTCCTGGTGTTTGGAAACTTCTCTCTTTTTTAAAGACTCCCTTCCCAGGATGGAGCTCCATCTCTACCTCTTTTGTCTCTCTTTTTATCTTTTATATTTTGTCCTACCTCCTTTAGGAGACAATGCTCTGCTTTTCTTGTTGCCTGATGTCCTCTGCCAGCATTCAGAAGTTGTTCTGTGGAATTTGCTCAGCGCTTAAATGTTCTTTCGATGAATTTGTGGGGGAGAAAGTGGTCTCCTCGTCCTAGTCCTCTGCCATATTAGAACCGCCTCCCTATCCCCTCCGTTTTGAAGCTCCCTCCCATCTCCTTCCCCATCCTACCCCTCTAGGTTGATACAGAGCCCCTGTTTGAGTTTCCTGAGCCATTCAGCAAATTCCCGTTGGCTATCTATTTTACATATGGTAATATAAGTTTCCATGTTGTTCTTTCCATGACTTATTTTTAAAAATTAATTAATTTATTTTAATTGGAGGCTAATTATTTTACAATATTGCAGTGGTTTTTACCATACATTCACATGAATCAGCCATGTTGTGTACATGTGTTCCCCATCCTGAACACCCCTCCCACCTCCCTCCCCATCCCATCCCTCTTTGTCATCCCAGTGCACCAGCCATGAGCGCCCTGTCTCATGCATCAAACCTGGACTGGTGATCTATTTCACATATGGTAATATCCATTTTTCAATGCTATTCTTTCAAATCATCCCACCCTTGCTTTCTCCCACAGAGTCCAAAAGTCTGTTTATCTCTGTGTTTCTTTTGCTATCTCACATATAGGGTCAGCATTACCATCTTTCTAAATTCCATATATATGTGTTAATATACTGTATTGGTGTTTTTCTTTCTGACTTATTTCACTCTGTATAATAAGCTCCAGTTTTATCCACCTCATTAGAACTGATTCAAATGCATTCTTTTTAATAGCTGAGTAATATTCCATTGTGTATATGTACCACAGCTTTCTTATGAATTTGTCTGCCAATGGACGTCTAGGTGGCTTCCATGTCCTGGTTATTATAAACAGTGCTGAGAGGGACATTGGGGTACATGTGACTCTTTCAATTCTGGTTTCCTTGGTGTGTATGCCCAACAGTATTACCACTCTTAATATCTCTCTACTGACCACACACACACACAGAAATACATTTATTTGTCCTTTTAAGTTGAAATAAAACTAATTTACAATATTGCTATTTTTCAAGCGTACAGTGAAGTTATTCAATCTCATATATGTATATGTATATATATATATATATATATATATATATATATATACACACACACACACATATCAGTTCAGTTCAGTTCAGTTCAGTAACTCTGTCGTGTCCGACTATTTGCGACCCCATAAATCACAGTGTGCCAGGCCTCCCTGTGCATCATCAACTCCCGGAGTTCACTCAGACTAACGTCCATCGAGTCAGTGATGCCATCCAGCCATCTCATCCTCTGCCGTCCCCTTCTCCTCCTGCCCCCAATCCCTCCCAGCATCAGGGTCTTTACCAATGAGTCAACTATTCACCTGAGGTGGCCAAAGTACTGGAGTTTCAGCTTTAGCATCATTCCTTCCAAAGAAATCCCAGGGCTGATCTCCTTCAGAATGGACTGGTTGGATCTCCTTGCAGTCCAAGGGACTCTCAAGAGTCTTCTCCAACACCACAGTTCAAAAGCATCAATTCTTCGGTGCTCAGCCTTCTTCACAGTCCAACTCTCACATCCATACATGACTACTGGAAAAACCATAGCCTTGACTAAACGGACCTTAGTCGGCAAAGTAATGTCTCTGCTTTTGAATATACTATCTAGGTTGGTCATAACTTTCCTTCCAAGGAGTAAGTGTCTTTTAATTTCATGGCTGCAATCACCATCTGCAGTGATTTTGGAGCCCCCCAAAACAAAGTCTGATACTGTTTCTCCATCTATTTCCCATGAAGTGACGGGACGGGATGCCATGATCTTAGTTTTCTGAATGTTGAGCTTTAGGCCAACTTTTTCACTCTTGTCTTTCCCTTTCATCAAGATGTTTTTAGTTCCTCTTCACTTTCTGCCATAAGGGTGATGAAATCTGCATATCTGAGGTTATTGATATTTCTCCCGGCAATCTTGATTCCAGCTTGTGTTTCTTTCAGTCCAGCGTTTCTCATGATGTACTCTGCATATAAGTTAAATAAGCAGGGTGACAACAAACAGCTTTGACGTACTCCTTTTCCTATTTGGAACCAGTCTGTTGTTCCATGTCCAGTTCTAACTGTTGCTTCCTGACCTGCATACAGATTTCTCAAGAGGCAGGTCAGGTGGTCTGGTATTCCCATCTCTTTCAGAATTTTCCAGTTTCTTGTGATCCACACAATCAAAGGCTTTGGCATAGTCAATAAAGCAGAAATAGTTGTTTTTCTGGAACTATCTTGCTTTTTCCATGATCCAGCGGATGTTGGCAATTTGATCTCTGGTTCCTCTGCCTTTTTTAAAACCAGCTTGAACATCAGGAAGTTCACGGTTCATGTATTGCTGAAACCTGGCTTGGAGAATTTTGAGCATTGCTCTACTATCATGTGAGATGAGTCCAATTGTGCAGTGGTTTGAGCATTCTTTGGCATTGCCTTTCTTTGGAATTGGAATGAAAACTGACCTTTTCCAGTCCTGTGGCCACTGCTGAGTTTTCCAAATTTGCTGGCATATTGAGTGCAGCACTTTCACAGCATCATCTTTCAGGATTTGAAAGAGCTCAACTGGAATTCCATCACCTCCACTAGCTTTGTTCCTAGCGATGCTTTCCAAGGCCCACTTGACTTCACATTCCAGGATGTCTGGCTCTAGATTAGTGATCACACCATCATGTTCATCTGGGTTGTGAAGATCTTTTGTGTATAGTTCTTCTTTGTATTCTCTCCTCCTCTTCTTAATATCTTCTGCTTCTCTTAGGTCCAGACCATTTCTGTCCTTTATCGAGCCCATCTTTGCATGAAATGTTCCCTTGGTAGCTCTAATTTTCCTGAAGAGATCTCTACTCTTTCCCATTCTTTTCTTTTCCTCTATTTCTTTGCATTGATCGCTGAAGAAGGCTTTCTTATCTCTTCTTGCTATTCTCTGGAAGTCTGCATTCAGATGCTTATATCTTTCCTTTTCTCCTTTGCTTTTCTCTTCTCTGCTTTTCACAGCTATTTATAAGGCCTGCCCAGACAGGCATTTTGCTTTTTTTCATTTCTTTTCCATGGGGATGGTCTTGATCCCTGCCTCCTATACAATGTCATGAACCTCATTCCATAGTTCATCAGGCACTATATCTATCAGATCTAGGCCCTTAAATCTATTTCTCACTTCCACTGTATAAGGGATTTGATTTAGGTTATACCTGAATGGTCCAGCGGTTTTTCCTACTTTCTTCAATTTAAGTCTGAATCTGGTAATATGGAGTTTATGATCTGAGCCACAGTCAGCTCCTTGTCTTGTTTTTGTTGACTGTATGAGCTTCTCCATCTTTGGCTGCAAAAAATATAATCAATCTGATTTCGTGTTGACCATCTGGTGATGTCCATGTGTAGGGTCTTCTCTTGTGTTGTTGGAAGAGGGTATTTGCTATGACCAGTGCATTTTCTTGGCAAAACTCTATTAGTCTTTGCCCTGCTTCATTCTGCATTCCAAGGCCAAATTTGCCTGTTACTCCAGGTGTTTCTTGACTTCTTACTCTTGCATTCCAGTCTCCTATAATGAAAAAGACATCTTTTGGGGGTGTTAGTTCTAAAAGGTCTTGCAGGTCTTCATAGAACGATTCAACTTCAGCTTCTTCAGCGTTACTGGTTGGGGCATAGACTTGGGTAACTGTGATATTGAATGGTTTGCCTTGGAGACGAACAGAGATCATTCTGTCATTTTTGAGATTGCATCCAAATACTGCATTTCGGACCCTTTTTTGACCGTGATGGCTACTCCATTTCTTCTGAGGGATTCCTGCCCACAGTAGTCGATATAATGGTCATCTGAGTTAAATTCACCCATTCCAGTCCATTTTAGTTCACTGATTCCTAGAATGTCGACATTCACTCTTGCCATTTCTTGTTTGACCACTTCCAATTTGCCTTGATTCATGGACCTGACATTCCAGGTTCCTATGCAATATTGCTCTTTACAGCATCGGATCTTGCTTCTATTACCAGGCACATCCACAGCTGGGTGTTGTTTTTGCTTTGGCTCTATCCCTTGATTCTTTCTGGAGTTATTTCTCCACTGATCTCCAGTAGCATATTGGGCACCTACTGACCTGGGGAGGTCGTCTTTCAGTATCCTATCATTTTGCCTTTTCATACTGTTCATGGGGTTCTCAAGGCAAGAATACTGAAGTGGTTTGCCATTCCCTTCTCCAGTGGACCACATTCTGTCAGACCTCTCCACCATGACCCGCCCATCTTGGGTTGCCCCGCAGTTGGCTTCATTTCATTGAGTTAGACAAGGCTGTGGTCCTAGTGTGATTGATTGACTAGTTTTCTGTAAGTATGGTTTCACTGTGTCTGCCCTCTGATGCCCTCTTGCAACACCTACCATCTTACTTGGGTTTCTCTTACCCTGGGCGTGGGGTATCTCTTCACGGCTGCTCCAGTAAAGCACAGCTGCTGCTCCTTACATATACATATACATATATATATATATATATATATATATATATATATACACACACACACACACACACACACACACATATATATACACACACACACATATATAGTTCCATTATAAGTAATTAGTAGGTGATTACATTTCCCTGTGCTAGACAGTAGGTTATTTTGTTTACTTATTTTATATATAGCAGTGTGTATATGTTAATCTCAAACTCATAACTTATCTATCCCTATAATCCTTTTTTATTTTGCTTTAAATATTTGTATTAATCTTTCAAACTTAATTTTTATACTATGAATACATAAATCACTAGGTCATTTTTCTCTGAGGAAGTTTGGAGAGACATTGAGTGGGTACACTGCTGGGCACTGGTACTCATCAGGCTGTGAGCAGGGGATGAAATGTAGGAGACAGGCACTTCCTGTGTGTGTCTGGTGCGCTGCTGGTTCCAGGCCTTCTTGCTGGGCAGGAATGTCACAGCAGAAAAGGTGGATCTGCATTCCTCTTTGAGGACTGTCAGGTTGTTTCTACTTGGGTGAACTGTGTTTCCTCATCCAAGGAGAGCCACCCAGAACCCAAGATCCTCCAATCAGTGAGTTCTTGTCTATCTGGCTTTGAGAAGTCACAAAGTAAAAAGAAGTCCACCAAGACTGAGTGTGTGTATATGACTTCAGAGTCATATACATTCTTTCTTACAAAGTTGTATAATGTACAGATTATTTTTTCAGCCTGCTTTTTCACTTACAGTGTATTATGAACATTTCAGTCATTTCTCTATCCTTTTCAATTTAATATTTTAAATATAAAAGTCTCATACTTTGAAATTAAACGATCCGAGTGGTGAAGAGTGACAGGTCTTTTTTCTTATTGCTGTTCTTCTATTCACTCAGTCCTCAATTCTTTTGCCTATCACAGGTAACTATTAAGTATTTTGCACATCTTTCAATAGTTGAAAAAATACAATCCTAAGCAAATATGAGGTTACATTTTAATTTTATCTCCCTTCTCTTTTCCCCACAAATGTAACATTTTAAAGGTGGTATTCTGCATCTTTTTTTTTTTTTTCACTTAGCAATATATCTTAAAGGTCTTTTAAATAGAAATATCTACAGCCAAGCTGAGTCACTCTTGAATTGAAAGCAAGGAATGCAGGGGAGACATGAGTAGACATATGTCCGATGCAGGATACAGCATGCTTGGGGCTGGTGCATGGGGATGACCCAGAGAGATGTTATGGGGAGGGAGGTGGGAGGGGGGTTCATGTTTGGGAACGCATGTACACCCGCGGTGGATTCATGTCAATGTATGACAAAACCAATACAGTATTGTAAAGTAAAATAAAGTAAAAATAAAAATTTAATAAAGTGAAAAAAAAAAAGCTAAATTGGTATGCTCTTTATCTCTTCCAGGGTCAGTACCACAATCTGTTTGGTACTGGAGAAAGGAAACTAGAAGCATATGGAAATTCTAGAGTAAAACTCTATCCCTGTTAAACAGAGATGATATCTCTGACTCTCCATTAGTAGATTATGTATTTAGAGTTGTTTCTTAAGTTGTGAGAATGACTCATACCACGATCCTTTTGACTTATACCATGACTTGTGACTCATCCTTGGAAGATGGTTGACTGCAGTTAAAGTGTAAATTGTAGACGAGACTATCTAGTTGCTTTAAGAGCTAGTACTTTTAACACAACACTCCAGCAGTCAAAATTGCCTAGGTTCATAGGTAGTAGAAACATGTCAGTAACATGTCAGAATATGCCTAGAAGAAAGTATAAGAAATGAGTATATCTTTCATCAAATGTTTTTTTGAACTTTAAGCCCAGATGCCTTGATGGGTACATGATAATATAGATGACACCACCCTGTAAAAATTATTAGATAAGGTGAATAAGATTTAGACCAGTCTACATGATAAAGTAGATGGTTCTTGTCGGTTTGTGCACCAAATATTCAACTTCTGCTGGCAAAATATTGTCTATTCAAAAGGCAGCAATCCTTGGAGTGGCAGAAAAATATATTTTGTACCAGAGGTAAGTATCCAAATTTCCTTTTTTTTTTTTTTTTCTGAGAACTGAGAGTATGGAAACCAGGTAAGGATACTTAACAACTATTTTAACCTCTGCAATGTGTTTGATCCCAACAAGTGCTTTCTGAATGCACTACGGGGGAAAGGGTAGGAAGACTATTGAAAATCTGCAGCAGAAATTTTGTTTTGTTTATAGAATATTCCTCCAGAAACCTGGTATTTGACTATGCTCTATGATGTCTTAAATTTAGAAGAGCTTCTATTACCTGACAAATGGAACTTCTCCCACCCAACATAGTGATATTTCAGACATCTCAGAAATAAAGAAAAACAGTCGAATCTATTAAAAGTTCGGTATTGTTCTTTATACTCAACTGAATGCAAAGTTCCAGAGAATAGCAAAGAGAGTTAAGAAAGCCTTCTTGAGTGAACAATGCAAATAAATATAGGAAAACAACAGAATGGAAACGATTAGAGATTTATTCAAGAAAATTGGAGATACCAAGGGAATATTTCATACAAAGATGGGCACAATAAAGGATAGGAACAGCAAGGACCTAACAGAAGCAGAAGAGAATAAGAAGTAGGAAGAATACATGAAAAGGTAGCAAGAATACATAGAAGAACTATACAAAAAGAGGTCTCAGTGACCTGAGTAACCATGATGACGTGGTCACTAACCTAGAGCCAGGCATCCTGGAGTGTGAAGTTGAGTGTGCCTTAGAAACATTACTACAAACAAAGCTAGTGGAAGTGATGGAATTCCAGCTGAGTTATTTCAAATCCTAAAAGACAATGCTGTTAAAGTGCTGCACTCAATATGCCAGCAAATTTGGAAAACTAAGCAGTGGCCACAAGACTGGAAAATGACAGTTTTTATTCCAATTCTGAAGAAGAGAAATACTAAAGAATGTTCAAACTATTGTACAATTGCACTCATATCACAAGACAGTAAGGAAATGCCCCAAATCTTTAGGTGGGTTTATTTTATTAATATAAATTTATTTATTTTAATTGGAGGTTAATTACTTTACAATATTGTATTGGTTGTGCCATACACCAACATGAATCCGCCACAGGTATACCCGTGCTCCCCATCCTGAACCCCCCACCCTCTTCCCTCCCTATACCATCCCTTTGGGTCATCCCAGTGCACCAGCCCCAAGCATCCAGTATCATGCATCAAACCTGGACTGGTGATTCGTTTCATATATGATATTATACATGTTTTAATGCCATTCTCCCAAATCATCCCACTCTCTCCCTCTCCCACAGAGTCCAAAAGCCTGTTCTATACATCTGTGTCTCTTTTGCTGTCTGGCATACAGGGTTATCATTACCATCTTTCTAAAGTCCATATATATGCGTTAGTATACTGTATTGGTATTCTTTCTGGCTTACTTCACTCTGTATAATAGGCTCCAGTTTCATCCACCTCATTAGAACTGATTCAAATGAATTATTTTTAATGGCTGAGTAATACTCCATTGTGTATATGTACCACAGTTTCTTATCTATCCGTCTGCTGATGGACATCTAGGTTGCTTCCATGTCCTGGCTATTATAAACAGTGCTGTGATGAACATTGGGATGCACGTGTCTCTTTCAATTCTGGTTTCCTCGGTGTGTATACGCAGCAGTGGGATTGCTGGGTTGTATGGCAGTTCTAGTTCCAGTTTTTTAAGGAATCTCCACACTGTTCTCCATAGTGGCTGTACTAGTTTGTATTCCCACCAACAGTGTAAGAGGGCTCCCTTTTGTCCACACCCTCTCCAGCATTTATTGCTTGTAGATTTTTGGATCACAGCCATTCTGACTGGCGTGAAATGGTACCTCATTGTGGTCTTGATTTGCATTTCTCTGATAATGAGTGATGTTGAGCATCTTTTCACGTGTTTGTTATCCATCCGTATGTCTTCTTTGGAGAAATGTCTATTTAGTTCTTTGGCCCATTTTTCGATTGGGTCATTTGTTTTTCTGGAATTAAGCTGCAGGAATTGCTTGTATATTTTTGAGATTAGTTGTTTGTCAGTTGCTTCATTTGCTATTATTCTCTCCTATTCTGAAGGACGTCTTTTCACCTTGCTTATAGTTTCCTTTTTTGTGCAGAAGCTTTTAAGTTTAATTAGGTCCCATTTCTCCAAGGTAGACAAACAGTTTGCCAACGGACACATGAAATGATGCCCAGCTTCACTAGTTACCAGAGAAATGCAAATCTTAACCATAATGAGATATCACCTCACATATGTTAAAAAGACTATTATAAAGAAAACAAGAAATATCAAGTGTTGGTGCAGATGTGAAGAAAAGGGAATCCTTTTGCACTTTTTGGGACTGTAAACTGGTGCAGCTACTATGGAAAATAGAATGAAGTTTAAGAAATTTAAAAATAGAAGTACTATATGAAACAGCAATTCCCCTTTTGAGTTTTTGTTTGAAGAAAATGAAAACATTAACTTGAAATACCCATATATTTATTGCAGCATTATATAATAAGTCAAGATATGCAACAAAAAAAGAAGAATATGAAAATATATATGAACCAGTTCTAATAGTAGAAAGATTTATATGCATAGAATAAAAATTGCAAAGGAATACACCACAATGGTAACATGATCATTTCTGGTGATTAGATGTATAGGTGTTATTTATTTCTAAAAATTCTCTGAACTTTTGAAATTTCTATAGTAAACATAAATAACTTTTATAATAAAAGAGATATGGAAACAACCTAAGTGTCCATTGATGAATGAATAGATAAAGAAATTTTGGTATGTAGAGATAATAAAATATTAATCTTAAAAATACAAAATTGTGCCCCTTGAGAGAGTATGGATAAAACTTGATGGCACTCTGCTAAGTAAAATAAATCAGAAAAATATATTGCATGTTGACTATTAAAAATAACAAGAAAAAAATAATCCTAACAACACCCCTGCTTGTAGATTGGTGGTTGTGAGATTCATTTTAAAAATAGTATTTAAATACAATTTTATTGTTTAAAAAATAGTATTTAAAAATGGTGGATTTAGATCTACTTGGTAACCTCGATACTGAGTCTTTATTATTACCTTTTAATTAGCTTTTATTGAAGTATAGTTGCTTTACAATACTTTGCAAGTTTGTACTATACAGCAAAGTGAATCAGCTATCAGTTCAGTTCAGTCACTTAGTCATGTCCGACTCTTTGCGACCCCATGGACTGCAGCATGCCAGGCTTCCGTGTCCATCACCAACTCCCAGAGCTTAGTTAAATTCATATCCATCAAGTCAGTGATGCCATCCAAAGATCTCATGCTCTGTCATCCCCTTCTCCTCCCACCTCAATCTTTCCCAGCATCAGGGTATTTTCCAAACAGTCAGTTCTTCAAATCAGGTGGCCAAACTGTTGGAGTTTCAGCCTCAGCATCAGTCCTTGCAATGAATATTCAGGACTGATTTCCTTTAGGATGGACTGGTTGGATCTCCTTGCAGTCCAAGGGACTCTCAAGAGTTTTCTCCAACACCACAGTTGAAAAGCATCAATTCTTTGGCTCGCAGCTTTCTTTATAGTCCAACTCTCACATCCATACATAACTACTGGAAAAACCATAGCTTTGACTACATAGACCTTTGTTGGCAAAGTAATGTCTCTGCTTTCCAATATGCTGTCTAGGTTTGTTATAGCTTTTCTTCCAAGGAGCAAGCATCTTTTAATTTCATGGCTTCAGTCACAATCTGCAGTGATTTTGGAGCCCCCCTCAAAATAAAATCTCTCACTATTTCCATTGTTTCCCCATCTATTTGCCATGAAGTGATGGAACCAGATGCCATGATCTTAGTTTTCTGAATGTTGAGTTTGAAGCCAACTTTTTCACTCTCCTCTTTCACTTTCATCAGAGGCTCTTTAGTTCTTCACTTTCTGCCATAAGGGTGGTGGCATCTGCATATCTGAGGTTATTGATATTTCTCGTGGCAATCTTGATTCCAGCCTGTGCTTTATCCAGCCTGGCATTTCACATGATGTACTCTGCATATAAATTAAACAAACATGGTGACAATATACAGCCTTGACATACTCCTTTCCCAATTTGGAATCAGTCTGTTGTTCCATGTCCAGTACTAACTGTTGCTTCTTGACCTGCATACAGACTTCTCAGGAGGCAGGTAAGTTGGTCTGATATTCTTATATCTTGAAGAATTTTCCACAGTTTGTTGTGATTCACATAGTCAAAGGGTTTGGCATAGTCAATAAAGAAGAAGTAGATGTTTTTTCCAGAACTCTCTTGCTTTTTCGATGATCCAACGGATGTTGGCAATTAGATCTCTGTTTCTTCTGGCTTTTCTAAATCCTGCTTGGACACCTGTAATGTCACAGCTCACATACTGTTGAAGCCTGGCTTGGAGAATTTCATGTATACAAATATCTCTTTTTTTGATTTCCTTCCCATTTACGTGACAAAAGAGCATTTAATACTGTGTTATACAGTAGATTCTCATTCATTTTCCATTTTACACACAGTAGTGCATATATGCCCAATCCCCCAATTCATTCCACCCTTAATTTCTCCCTTGGTAACCATAAGTTTGTTCTCTATATCTGTGTCTCTATTTCTGCTTTGCAAATAAGGTCATGTATACCATTTTTTCTAGATTTCACATATATGTATTAATATATACCTGTTTTTCTCTCTCTTACCTACTTCACTCCATATGACAGACTCTAGGTGCACCCACATCTCTACCAATGACTCAGTTTTGTTCCTTTTTATGGTTGATTAATATTCCATTGTGTATATGTACCACACCTTCCTTATCCATTCCTCTGTTGATGGACATTTAGGTTGCTTCCATGTCCTGGCTACTATTGACATATTGGGGTACACATACCTTTTTGAATTAAGGTTTTCTCTGGATATATGCCCAATAATGGGATTGTTGGGTCATATGGTAGTTCTACTTTTATTTTTTTTTTTAATTTTTTTTAAAATTTTTATTTCTGCTTTATTTTACTTTACAATACTGTATTGGTTTTGCCATACATTGACATGAATCCACCATGGGTGTACATGCGATCCCAAACATGAACCCCCCTCCCTCCTCCCTCCCCACAACATCCCACTGGGTCATCCCCGTGCACCAGCCCCAAGCATGCTGTATCCTGCATCGGACATAGACTGGCGATTCGATTCTTACATGATAGTATACATGTTTCAACGCCATTCTCCCAAATCATCCCACCCTCTCCCTCTCCCTCTGAGTCCAAAAGTCCGCTATACACATCTGTGTCATTTTTGCTGTCTTACATACAGGGTCATCATTGCCATCTTTCTAAATTCCATATATATGTGTTAGTATACTGTATTGGTGTTTTTCTTTCTGGCCTACTTCACTCTGTATAATTGGCTCCAGTTTCATCCATCTCATCAGAACTGATTCAAATGTATTCTTTTTAATGGCTGAGTAATACTTCATTTAGTATATGTACCACAGCTTTCTTATCCATTCATCTGCTGATGGACATCTAGGTTGTTTCCATGTCCTGGCTATTATAAACAGTGCTGCGATGAACATTGGGGTACATGTGTCTCTTTCATTTCTGGTTTCCTCGGTGTGTATGCCCAGCAGTGGGATTGCTGGGTCATAAGGCAGTTCTATTTGCAATTTTTTAGAGAAATGCAAATCAAAACCACAATGAGGTACCACTTCACACCAGTCAGAATGTCTGCGATCCAAAAATCTGCAAGCAATAAATGCTGGAGAGGGTGTGGAGAAAAGGGAATCCTCCTACACTGTTGGTGGGAATGCAAACTAGTACAACCACTATGGAAAACAGTGTGGAGATTCCTTACTTTTTGTTTTTAAAAGAACTTCCATACTGTTCTCCATAGTTGCTGTACCTACTTATATTCCCACCAACAATGTAATAGGGTTCCCTTTTCTCCATACCCTCTATGGCATTTAATGTTTGTAGAGTTTTAAATGTCAGCCATTCTGACTGGTGTGAAGTGATGCCTAATTGCAGTTTTGACTTGCATTTCTCTAGCAATTAGTGATGTTGTACATCTTTTCATGTATTTGTTGGCCATGTATATGTCTTTTTTAGAGAAATGCCTATTAAGGTATTTCACTCATTTTTTTGACTAGGTTGTTTTCTGATATTGATTTGAATGAACTATGTGTATATTTTGGAGATAAATCCTTTGTCAGTTGCTTAATATTGTGTTTATTTTTTGCATTGAAGAATTTTTTTTATTATTCTTAAACTTTTTATATTTTATGAGAATATAGTTGATTAACAATTATGTGATAATATCAGGTAGAAAGCAAAGGAACTCAGCCATACATATACAAGTACCCATTCTTTGCCAAACTTCTCTCCCATCCAGGCTTCTACATGACATTTGGCAGAGCTCCTTGTGCTATAGAGCAGGAAATTGCTGGTTACCCATTTAAAATATAGCAATGTGTACATGTTGATCTCAAACTCTCTAACTACCTACCCCACATCCTTCTCCCTAGCAAACTTAAGTTCATTTTCTAAATCTGTGAGTTTGTTTCTATTTGATAAATAAGTTCATTTATATGCATATAAGGGATATCATGTAATATTTCTCTTTTTCTGTCTGACTTACTTCACTCAGTATGACATTCCATGTTGTCATCCATGTTGCTGTGAATGACATTACTTCATTCTTTTTAATGGCTGAGTAATATTCCATTGTATATCTCTGTACCATATCTTTTTTATCCGTTCTTCTCAATGGACATTTAAGTTGCTCCTATTTCTTGGCTATCATAAACAGTGCTGTAATGAAAATTGGGGGTTGCATATATAGTTTTGGATCATGTTTTTCTCCAACTATGTGCCCAGAAGTGAGATTGCAAGGTCATATAGTAGCTCTATTTCTAGGTTTTAAAGGAACATTCATACTGTTTTTCATAGTGGCTGTACCAATTTACATACCCACTAATAGTATAGGAGGGTTCACTTCTCTTTACATCCTCTCCAACATTTGTTGTTTGTGGATTTCTTGATGATGGCCATTTTAACTGGTGTGAGGTGATGTCTTGCTGTAGTTTTGGTTTGCATTTCTCTAATAATTAGCAATGTTGTAATTAACAATGTTGAATATCTTTTTACATGTTTCTTGCCAATCTGTATGTCTTCTATGGAGAAATGTATGTTTAGGTCCTCTGCCCATTTTTTAATTGAGTTTTTTGTTTTGCTAATCTCAAGCCTCATTAGCCGTTTGCAAATTTTGGAGACTAATCCCTTGTTGGTCACATCAGTTGCAAATGTTATCTGACAATCTGTAGGTTATCTTCTCATTTTGTTTATTGTTTATTTTTGTTTTTATTTCAATTATTATGGGAGATGAAACAAAAAAGATACTGCTCTGATCTATGTCAGAGAGTGTTCTGATTATACTTTCCTCTAAGAATTTTATTTTTATTTATTTTTAAAATAAAAATTTATTTACTTTAATTAGAGGTTAATTACTTTACCTCTAATTGTTTTGGTTTTGCCATACATCAACATGAATCTGCCATGGGTGTACACGTGTTCCCCATCCTGAACCCCCCTCCCACTTCCCTTCCCATACCATCCCTCTGGGTCATCCCAGTGCACCATCCCCCAGCATCCTGTATCATGCATCAAACCTGGACTGGTGATTCATTTCACATATGATATTATATATGTTACATTGTCATTCTCCCAAATCATCCTACCCTCGCCCTCTCCCACAGAGTCAAAAAGACTGTTCTATACATCTATGTCTCTTTTGCTGTCTGGTATAAAGGTTATTGTTACCATTTTTCTAAATTCTGTACATATGCATTAGTATGCTGTATTGGTGTTTTTCTTTCAGGCTTACTTCACTCTGTATAATAGGCTCCAGTTTCATCCACCTCATTTGAACTGATTCAAGTGTATTCTTTTTAATGGCTGAGTAATACTCCACTGTGTATATGTACCACAGATCTCTTATCCATTTGTATGCTGATGGACATCTAGGTTGCTTCCATGTCCTGGCTATTATAAACAGTGCTGCAATGAACATTGGGGTATACGTGTCTCTTTCAATTCTGGTATCCTTGGTGTGTATGGCCAGCAGGGGGATTGCTGGGTTGTACAGCAATTCTATTTCCAGTTTTTAAAGGAATCTCCACACTGTTATTCATAGCGGCTGTACTAGTTTGCATTCCCACCAACAGTGTAAGAATGTTCCCTTTTCTCCACACCCTCTCCAGCACTTACTGCTAATAGACTTTTGGATAACAGCCATTCTGACTGGCGTAAAATGTTACTTCATTGTGGCTTTGATTTGCATTTCTCTGATAATGAGTGGTCCACTGGAGAAGGGAATGGCAAACCACTTCAGTATTCTTGCCTTGAAAACCCCATGAACAGTATGAAAAGGCAAATTGATAGGATACTCAAAGGGGAACTTCCTGGGTTGGAAGGTGCCCAATGTGTTACTGGAGATCAGTGGAGAAATAACTCCAGAAAAATGAAGAGATGGAGCCAAAGCAAGAACAATACCCAGTTGTGGATGGGACTGGTGATAGAAGCAAGGTCCGAAGCTGTAAAAAGCAGTATTGCATAGGAACTTGGAATTTCAGGTCCATGAATCAAGGCAAATTGGAAGTGGTCAAACAAGAGATAGCAAGAGTGAACATTGACATTCTAGGAATCAGCGAACTAAAATGGACTGGAATGGGTGAATTTAAATTAGATGACCATTATATCTACTACTGTGGGTAGGAATCTCTTAGAAGAAATGGAGTAGCCATCATGGTTAACAAAAGAGTCCAAAATGCAGTACTTGGATGCATTCTCAAAAATGACAGAATGATCCCTGTTCGTTTTCAAGGCAAATCGTTCAATATCATGGTAATCCAAGCTTATGCCCCAACTAGTAACGCTGAAGAAGCTGAAGTTGAACAGTTCTATGAAGACCTACAAGACCTTATGTAACTAACATCCAAAAAATATGTCCTTTTCATTATAAGGGACTGGAATGCAGAAATAGGAAGTCAAGAAACACCTGGAGTAACAGGCAAATTTGGCCTAGGAGTTTGGAATGAAGCAGGGCAAAAGCTAATAGAGTTTTGCCAAGAGAAAGCACTGGTCATAGCAAACACCCTCTTCCAACAACACAAGAGAAGACTACACATGGACATCACCAGGTGGTCAACACTGAAATCAGATTGATTATATACTTTGCAGGCAAAGATGGAGAAGCTCTATACAGTCAGCAGAAACAAGACCAGAGGCTGACTGTGGCTCAGATCATGGACTCTTTATTGCCAAATTCAGACTTAAATTGAATAAAGTGGAGAAAACCACTAGACTATTTAGATATGACCTAAATCAAATACCTTATGATTATACAGTGGAAGTGAGAAATAGATGTAAGGGACTAGATTTGATAGACAGAGTGACTGATGAACTATGGAAGTAGGTTTGTGACATTGTACAGGAGACAGGGATCAAGACCATCCCCATGGAAAAGAAATGCAAAAAAGCAAAATGGCTGTCTGAGGAGGCCTTACAAAAAGCTGTGAAAAGAAGAGAAGCGAAAAGCAAAGGAGAATAGGAGAGATATAGGCATCTAAATGCAGAGTTCCAAAGAATAGCAAGAAGAGATAAGTAAGACTTCCTCAGTGATCAATGCAAAGAAATAGACAAAAACAACAGAATGGGAAAGACTAGAAGCAGAAGATATTAAGAAGAGTTGGCAAGAATACACAGAAAAAACTGTACAAAAAAGAGCTTCACAACCAAGATAATCATGACGGTGTGATCATTCACCTAGAGCCAGACATCCTGGAATGTGAAGTCAAGTGAGCCTTAGAAAGCGTCACTATGAACAAAGCTAGTGGAGGTGATGGAATTCCAGTTGAGCTCTTTCAAATCCTGAAAGATGATGCTGTGAAAGTGCTGCAGTCAATATGCTAGCAAAATTGGAAAACTCAGCAGTGGCCACAGGACTGGAAAAGGTCAGTTTTCATTCCAGTCCCCAAGAAAGGCAATGCCAAGAATGCTCAAACTACCGCACAATTGCACTCATCTCACATGCTAGTAAAGTAATGCTCAAAATTCTCCAAGCCAGGCTTCAGCAATACAGGAACCGTGAACTTCCAGATGTTCAAGCTGTATTTAGAAAAGGCAGAGGGACCAGAGATCCAATTGCCAACATCCACTGGATCGCGGAAAAAGCAAGATAGTTCCAGAACAACATCTATTTCTGCTTTATTGACTATGCCAAAGCCTTTGACTGTGTGGATCCCAATAAACTGTGGAAAATTCTGAAAGAGATGGGAATACCAGACCACCTAACCTGCCTCTTGAGAAACCTATATGCAAGTTATGAAGCAACAGTTAGAACTGGACATGGAGCAACAGACTGGTTCCAAATAGGACAAGGAGTACGTCAAGGCTGTATATTGTCACCCTGCTTATTTAACTTATATGAAGAATACATCATGAGGAACGCTGGGCTGGAAGAAGCACAAGCTGGAATCAAGATTGCCGGGACAAATATCAATAACCTCAGATATGCAGATGACACCACCCTTATGGCACAAAGTGAAGAGGAACTAAAAACCTCTTAATGAAAGTGAAAGAGAAGAGTGAAAAAGTTGGCTTAAAGCTAAACATTGAGAAAACTTAGATCATGGCATCTGGTCCCATCACTCCATGGGAAATAGATGGGGAAACAGTGGAAACAGTGTCAGACTTTATTTTGGGGGGCTCCAAAATCAGTGCAGATGGTGACTGCAGCCATGAAATTAAAAGATGCTTACTCCTTGGAAGGAAAATCATGACCAACGTAGATTGCATATTTAAAAGCAGAGATATTACTTTGCCATTAAAGGTCCATCTAGTCAAGGCTATGGTTATTTCAGTGGTCATGTATGAATGTGAGAGTTGGACTGTGAAGAAAGCTGAGCACCGAAGAGTTGATGCTCTTGAACTGTGGTGTTGGAGAAGACTCTTGAGAGTTCCTTGGACTGCAAGGACATCCAACCAGTCCATTCTGAAGGAGATCAGCCCTGGGATTTCCTTGGAAGTAATGATGCTAAAGCTGTAACTCCAGTCCTTTGGCCACCTCATGTGAAGAGTTGACTCATTGGAAAAGACTCTGATGTTCGGAAGGATTGGGAGCGGGAGGAAGAGGGGACAACAGAACATGAGATGCCTGGATGGCATCACTGACTCGAGGGGCATGAGTTTGAATGAACTCTGGGAGTTGGTGATGGACAGGGAGGCCTGAGGTGCTGTGATTCCTGGGGTTGCAAAGAGTCAGACAAGACTGAGCCACTGAACTGAGCTGATAATGAGTGATGTTGAGCATCTTTTCATGTGTTTGTTAGCTATCTGTATGTCTTCTTTGGTGAAATATCTGTCTAATTCTTTGGCTCATTTTTTGATTGCGTTATTTTTCTGGAATTGAGCTGCAGAGTTTGCTTGTGTATTTTTGAGATTAATTCTTTGTCAGTTGCTTCATTTGTTATTATTTTTTCCCATTCTGAAGGATGTCTTTTCACCTTGCTTATAGTTTCCTTTGTCGTCAGAAGCTTTTAATTTTAATTAGGTCCTGTGCATTTATTTTTGCTTTTATTTCCAATATTCCAGGAGGTGGGTCATAGAGGATCCCACTGTGATTCATTTCAGAGAGTGTTTTTCCTATGTTATCCTCTAGGTGTTTTATTGTTTCTCTTTTTACATTTAGATCCTTAATACATTTTGAGTTCATTTTTGTATACGGTCTTAGAAAGTGTTTCAATTTCATTCTTTTACAAGTGGTTGACCAATTTTCCCAGCACCACTTGTTAAAGAGATTGTCTTTTCTCCATTGTATATTCTTGCCTCCTTTGTCAAAGATAAGGTGTCCATAGGTGTGTGGATTTATCTTTGGGTTTTCTATTTTGTTCCATTGACCTATATTTCTTTATTTGTGCCAGTACCTTACTGTCTTGATGTCTGTGGTTTTGTAGTAGAGCCTGAAGTCAGGCAGGTTGATTCCTCCGTTTCATTCTTCTTCCTCAAGATTGCTTTGGCTATTCGAGGTTTTTTGTATTTCCGTACAAATTGTGAAATTACTTGCTCTAGCTCTGTGAAAAATACCACTGGTAGCTTGATAGGGATTGCATTGGATCTATAAATTGCTTTGGGTAGTATGCTCATTTTCACTATATTGATTCCTGTGATCCATGTGTACGGTATATTTCTCCATCTATTAGTGTCATCTTTTGTTTCTTTCACCAGTGTTTTATAGTTTTCTATGTATAGGTCTTTAGGTTCTTTAGGTATATATATTCCTAAGTATTTTATTCTTTTCGTTGCAATGGAGAATGGAATTGTTTCCTTAATTTCTCTTTCTATTTTCTCATTATTAGCGTATAGGAATGCAAGGGATTTCTGTGTGTTGATTTTATATCCTGCCATTTTACTATATTCATTGATTAGCTCTAGCAATTTTCTGGTGGATTCTTTAGGCTTCTCTATGTTGAGGATCATGTCATCTGTAAACAGTGAGAGTTTTACTTCTTCTTTTACAACTTAGATTCTTTTATTTCTTTTTCTGCTCTGATTGCTTTGGCCAAAACTTCCAAAACTATGTTGAATAGTAGTGGTGAAAGTGGGCACCCTTGTCTTGTTCCTGACTTTAGGAAAAATGCTTTCAGTTTTTCACCATTGAGGATAATGTTTGCAGTGGGTTTGTCATATATAGCTTTTGTTATGTTGAGGTAGAACATTTCATGCAATGATGGGCTCAATAAAGGACAGAAATGCTATGGACTTAACAGAAGAGAAGAAATTAAGAAGAGGTGGCAAGAATACACAGAACAAACTGTACAAAAAAGATCTTCACGACCTGGATAATCACGATGGTGTCATCACTCATATAGAGCCAGACATCCTGGAATGTGAAGTCCAGTGGGCCTTAGAAAGCATCACTACGAATGAAGTTAGTGGAAGTGGTGGAATCCCAGTGTAGTTATTTCAAATCTTGGAAGATGATGCTGTGAAAGTGCTGCACTCAGTATGCCAGCAAATTTGGAAAACTCAGCAGTGGCCACAGGACTGGAAAAGGTCAGTTTTCATTCCAATTCCAAAGAAAGGCAATGCCAAAGAATGCTCAAACTACCGCACAATTACACTCATCTCACACGCTAGTAAAGTGATGCTCAAAATTCTCTAACCAAGGCTTCAGCAATACATGAACCATGAACTTCCAGATGTTCAAGCTGGTTTTAGAAAAGGCAGAGGAACCAGAGATCAAATTGCCAACATCTGCTGGATCATTGAAAAAGCAAGAGAGTTCCAGAAAAACATCTATTTCTGCTATATTGACTGTGCCAAAGCCTTTGACTGTGTGGATCACAATAAACTGTGGAAAATTTTGAGAGAGATGGGAATACCAGACCACCTGACCTGCCTCTTGAGAAATCTGTATGCAGGTCAGGAAGCACCAGTTAGAACTGGACATGGAGCAACAGACTGGTTCCAAATAGGAGAAGGAGTGCGTTAAGTCTGTATATTGTCACCCTGCTTATTTAACTTATATGCAGAGGACATCATGAGAAACCCTGGACTGGAAGAAGCACAAGCTGGAATCAAGATTGTTGGGACAAATATCAATAACCTCAGATATGCAGATGACACCACCCTTATGGCAGAAAGTGAAGAGGAACTAAAAACCCTCTTAATGAAAGTGAAAGAGGAGAGGGAAAAAGTTGGCTTAAAGCTCAACATTGAGAAAACTAAGATCATGGCATCCGGTCTCATCACTTCATGGCAAATAGATGGGGAAACAGTAGAAACAGTGTCAGACTTTAATTTTGGGGGCTCCAAAATCACTTCAGATGTTGATTGCAGCCATGAAATTAGAAGACGCTTACTGCTTGGAAGAAAAGTTATGACCAACCTAGACAGCATATTCAAAAGCAGAGACATTACTTTGCTGACTAAGGTCCGTCTAGTCAAGGCTATGGTTTTTCCTGTGGTCATGTATGGATGTGAGAGTTGGACTGTGAAGAAGGCTGAACACTGAAGATTTGATGCTTTTGAACTGTGGTGTTGGAGAAGACTCTTGAGAGTCCCTTGGACTGCAAGGAGATCCAACCAGTCCATTCTGAAGGAGATCAGCCCCGGGATTTCTTTGGAAGGAATGATGCTAAAGCCGAAACTCCAGTACTTTGGCCACCTCATGGGAAGAGTTGACTCCTTGGAAAAGACTCTGATGCTGGGAGGGATTGGGGGCATGAGGAGAAAGGGACGACAGAGGATGAGATGGCTGGATGGCATCACTGAGTCGATGGATGTAAGTCTGAGTGAACTCCGAGAGTTGGTGATGGACAGGGAGGCCTGGCGTGCTGCCCTTCATGAGGTCGCAAAAAGTCAGACACTACTGAGCGACTTAACTGAACTGATGTTGCTTCTATTCCTGCTCTCTGAAGAATTTTTATCATAAATGTATGTTGAATTTTGTCAAAGGCTTTCTGTGCATCTATTGAGATAATCATATGACTTTTATTTTTAAATTTGTTAATGTGGTGTATTACATTGATTGATTTGCAAATATTGAAGAATCCTTGCATCCCTGGGTAAAGCCCACTTGGTCATGATGTATGATTTTTTTAATGTGTTGTTGGATTCTGATTGCTAGAATTTTGTTAAGGATTTTTCATCTATATTCATTAGTGATCTTGGCCTGTATGTTTCTTTTCTGGCATCTCTGTCATATTTTGTTAATAGGGTGATGGAGGCCTCATAGAATGAGTTTGGAAGTTTACCTTCCTCTGCAATTTTCTGGAAGAGTTTGAGGAGGATAGGTGTTATCTCTTCTCTGTATTTTTGGTAGAATCCAGCTGTGAAGGTGTCTGGACCTGGGCTTTTGTTTGCTGCAAAATTTCTGAATACAGTTTCAATTTCTGTGCTTGTGATGGGTCTGTTAAGATTTTCTATTTCTTCCTGGTTCAGTTTTGGAAAGTTGTACTTTTCTAAGAATTTGTCCATTTCTTCCAAGTTGTCCGATTTTTTGGCATATAATTGCTGATAGTAGTCTCTTATGATCCTTTGTATTTCTGTGTTGTCTGTTGTGATCTCTCCGTTTTCATTTCCAATTTTGCTGATTTGATTTTTCTCCCTTTGTTTCTTGATGTGGCTGGATAATGGTTTATTAATTTTATTTATCATCTCAGGGAACCAGCTTTTGGCTTTGTTGATTTTTGCTATGGTCTCTTTTGTTTCTTTTGCACTATTTCTGCCCTAATTTTTGAGATTTTTTTCCTTCTACTAACCTTCGGGTTCTTCATTTCTTCCTTTTCTATTGCCTTAGGTGTAGAGTTAGGTTATTTATTTGACTTTTTTCTTGTTTCTTGAGGTATGTCTGTATTGTTGTGAATCTTCTCCCTAGCACTGCTTTTGCAGTGTCCCACAGATTTGGGGTTGTTGTGTTTTCATTTTCATTTGTTTCTATGCATATTTTAATTTCTTTTTTGATTTCTTCTGTGATTTGTTGGTTATTCAGTAGTGTATTGTTCAACCTCCATATTTTGGAATTTTTAATAGTTTTTCTCCTGTAATTGAGATCTAATCTTACTGCATTGTGGTCAGAAAAGATGCTTCGAATGATTTCAATTTTTTGAATTTACCAAGGCTAGATTTATGGCCCAGGATGGGATCTATCCTGGAGAAGGTTCCGTGTGCACTTAAGAAAAAGGTGAAATTCATTGTTTTTGGTGAAATGTTCTATAGATATCAATTACGTCTAACTGGTCTATTGTATCATTTAAAGTTTGCATTTCCTTGCTAATTTTCTGTTTAGTTGATTTATCCATAGGTGTGAGTGGGGTATTAAAGTCTCCCACTATTGTTGTGTTATTGTTAAGTTCCCCTTTTATACATGTTAGCATTTGTCTTACATATTGCGGTGCTCCTATGTTGGGTGCACATATATTTATAATTCTTATATCTTCTTCTTGGATTGATCCTTTGATTATTATGTAGTGGCCTTCTTTGTCTCTTTTCACTGTCTCTGTGTTAAAGTCTATTTTATCTGATATGAGTATTGCTACTCCTGCTTTCTTTTGGTCTGTATTTGCGTATGTTTTCCCAGCCCTTCACTTTCAGTCTGTATGTGTCCCTTGTTTTGAGGTAGGTCTCTTGTAGACAACATGTATAGGGATCTTGTTTTTGTATCCATTCAGCCAGTCTTTGTCTTTTGGTTGGGGCATTCAACCCATTTCCGTTTAAGGTAATTATTGATAAATATGATCCCCTTGCCATTTACTTTATTGTTTTGGGTTCAATTTTATACACCATTTTTTTGTTTCCTGTCTAGAGAAGATCCTTTAACATTTGTTGGAGAGCTGGTTTGGTGGTGCTGAATTCTCTCAGCTTTTGCTTGTCTGTAAAGCTTTTGATTTCTCCTTCATATTTGAATGAGATCCTTGCTGGATACAGTAATCTGGGCTGTAGGTTATTTTCTTTCATCACTTTAAGGATGTCCTGCCATTCCCTCCTGGCCTGAAGAGTTTCTATTGAAAGATCAGCTGTTATCCTTATGGGAATCCCCTTGTGTGTTATTTATTGTTTTTCTCTTGCTGCTTTTAATATTTGTTCTTTGTGTTTGGTCTTCGTTAATTTGATTAATATGATTCTTTGGATGTTTAACCTTGGGTTTATTCTGTTTGGGACTCTCTGGGTTTCTTGGACTTGGGTGATTATTTCCTTCCCCATTTTAGGGAAGTTTTCAACTATTATCTCCTCAAGCATTTTCTCATGGTCTTTCTTTTTGTCTTCTTCTTCTGGGACTCCTATGATTAGAATGTTGGGGCATTTAACATTGTTCCAAAAGTCTCTGAGGTTGTCCTCATTTCTTTTAATTTGTTTTTCTTCTTTCTTCTCTGTTTCATTTATTTCTACCATTCTATCTTCTACCTCACTAATTCTATCTTTTGCCTCCATTATTCTACTATTTGTTCCCTCCAGAGTGTTTTTGATCTCATTTATTGCACTATGCATTATATATTGACTCTTTTTTAAAATTTCTTCTAGGTCCTTGTTAAACATTTCTTGGATTTTCTCATCCTTGTCTTCAGACTATTTGTCTGTGATTCCATTTCTTTTTTCAAGATTTTGTATCATTTTCATTATCATTATTTGGAATTCTTTGTCAGGTAGATTCCCTATCTCTCCCTCTTTTGTTTGGTTTGGTGGGCATGTATCTTGTTCCTGTACCTGCTGGGTATTCCTCTGGTTCTTCATCTTATTTATATTGCTGTGTTTGGGGTGGCCTTTCTGTATTCTGGCAGTTTGTGGAGTTCTCTTTATTGTGGAATTTCCTCACTGTGGGTGGGGTTGTACAGGTGGTTGTCAAGGTTTCTTGGTTAGGGAAGCTTGTGTTGGTGTTCTGGTGGGTGGGGCTGGATTTCTTCTCTCTGGAGTGCAATGAAGTGTCCAGTAATGTGTTATGAGATGTCAGTGGGTTTGGTGTGACTTTGGGCAGCCTGTATATTGGAGCTCAGGGCTGTGTTCCTGTGTTGCTGGAGAATTTGCATGGTATGCCTTGCTCTGGAACTTGTTGGCCCTTGGGTGTTGCTTGTGTTCACTGTAGGTATGGAGTTGTTTGATGAGCTCCTGTGAATTAAGTTCCCTGCAGTCAAGAGTTCTCTGGTGTTCTCAGGATTTGGACTTATGCCTCTTGCTTCTGGTTTTTAGTCTTATTTTTACAGTAGCCTCAAGACTTCTCCATCACCGAAGCCATCTCTGCCATCCCCTCCTTCCACAGCCTATTTTTCATCATCAGTGATCACCTCAGAAGATTATCCCTCTGATCTTCATTCTGCAGTTTCTAAAGACCATTGTGGTGCTTCCCAAAGAACAAGAGAGTAGTAGTTTCTCACAATCTCTGTCTTCAGAAATTCACCTGTATTTTGTCTTTTGTGCTTAGTCCAGTTTCACTCCCTCCTAGGGCGCTACATGCAGAGGCCTCCTAGCAGGAAGTTCAGATGAGAGCTTCTAGTGAAAACTGACTCTCTCCTTTAGGAATTTTAAACTCTCTAGTCTATATTTAGTTGTTTAATCCATTTTGAGCTCATTTTTGTGTACTGAGTTAAAGAATTATCTAATTTCATTTCTTTTACATGTAGCTGTACGGTTTTCACAGCACTATTTGTTGAAGAGATTATCTTTCCAACATTGTATAGTCTAATTACTTTGTCATAGATTAATTAACCATAGATTCATGGATTTATTTCTGGGCTTTTATCCTGTTCCATAGAACTATATTTCTGTTTTTGTGCCAGTACTGTACTACTTTAATATTATAGCTTTGTTATTATAGTTTGAAATCAAGGAGCCTGATTCCTTCTGCTCTGTTTTTCTTTCTCAAGATTGCTTTGGATATTATGGGTCTTTTGTGTCTCCATAAAAATTTGAAAAAAAAAAGTTTGTTTTAGTTCTGTGAAAAATGCAATTGGAAATTTGATATGGATTGCATTGAATGCTTAGATTGTCTTGGGTAGCATATTCAGTTTTACATTTATTCTTCCAATCACCTAATATAGTATATCTTTCCTTCCATTTGTGTCTACTTTAATTTCTTTCATCAGCACCATATTGCTTTCAGAGTACTGTCTTTTGACTCCTTAGGTGGCTTTATGCATAGGTATTTTATTCTTTTTAATGTGATGGAAAATGGTACTGTTTGTTGAATTTCTCTTTCTGATAGTTTTTAGTATATAGAAATGCAACAATTTCTGTGTATTAATTTTTTATCCTCAGTCAGTTCAATTCAGTCGCTCAGTCATGTCCGACTCTTTGCTACCCCATGTATCGCAGCACGCCAGGCCTCCCTGTCCATCACCATCTCCCAGAGTTCACTCAGACTCACGTCCATCGAGTCGGTGATGCCATCCAGCCATCTCATCCTCTGTCGTCCCCTTCTCCTGCCCCCAATCCCTCCCAGCATCAGAGTCTTTTCCAATGAGTCAACTCTTGGCATGAGGTGGCCAAAGTACTGGAGTTTCAGCTTCAGCATCATTCCTTTCAAAGAACACCCAGGGCTGATCTCCTTCAGAATGGACTGGTTGGATCTCCTTGCAGTCCAAGGGACTCTCAAGAGTCTTCTTCAATACCACAGTTCAAAAGCATCATAGATCTTTATAAAATTCGTTGATGAATTCTAGTAGTTTTCCAGGGGTGTCTTTAGGATCTGCCATGTATAGAATCATGTCATCTCCAAGCAGTGATGGCTTTATTTCTTTTCTAGGTTGTGTGCTTAGATGCTCAGTTGCGTCTGACTCTTTGTAAACCCATGGACTGCAGCGTGCCAGGTTTCCCTGTCCCTCACCATCTCCTAGAGTTTGCTCAAACTCATGTCCATTGAATCGGTGATGCTATCAAACCATCTTAACCTCTGTTGTCCCCTTCTCTTCTTTCAATCTTTTTCAGCATCAGGGTCTTTTCCAATGAGTCACTTCTTCGCATCAGGTGGCCAAAGTATTGGAGCTTCAGCATCATTCCTTCCAATAAATATTCAGGACTGATTTCCTTTAGGATGATCAGGTTGGATCTCCTTGCAGTCCAAGGGATTCTCAAGAGTCTTCTCCAACACCGCAGTTCAAAAGTGTCAGTTCTTCAGCACTCAGCTTTCTTTATAGTTCAACTCTCACATTCATACATGACTACTGGAAAAACCATAGTTTTGATTAGATGGACCTCTATTGATAAAGGAAGGTCTCTGCTTTTGAATATGCTGTCTAGGTTTGTCATAGCTTTTCTTCCAAGGAGCAAGTCTTTTAATTTCATGGCTACAGTCGCCAACTGCAGTGAGTTTGGAGCCCAAGAAAATAGTCTGCCAAAGTTTCCATTGTTTCCCCATCTATTTTTGATGAAGTGATGGGACAAGATACCATCATCTTAGTTTTTTGAATGTTGAGTTTTAAGTCAGCTTTTTCACTCGCTTCTTTCACCTTCATTCAAAGGCTCTTTAGTTCCTCTTTGTTTTCTGCCATAAGGTTTTTGCCATCTGCTTATGTGACGTTATTGATATTTCTCCCTGCAACCTTGATTCCAACCTTGATTCCTTGCTTCATCCAACCCAGCATTTCACATGATGTACTCTGCATATAAGTTAAGTAAGCAGGGTGAAAATATACAGCTTTGAAATACTCCTTTCCTGATTTGGAACCAGTATATTTTTCCATGTCCAGGACTAACTGTTGCTTCTTGATCTGCATACAGATTTTTCAGGAGGAGGAAAGGTGGTCAGTCAGTCCCATATCTTAAGAATTTTCCAGTTTGTTGTGGCCCACTCAGTCAGAGCATAGTCAGTGAAGCAGAAGTAGACATTTTCTGGAATTCTCTTGCTTTTTCTATGATCCAACGGATGTTGGCAATTTGATCTCTTCTTCCTTTGCCTTTTCTAAATCCAGCCTGAACATCTGGAAGGTTTTGGTTCACGTACTGTTGAAGCTTCACTTGGATAATTTTGAGGATTATTCTGCTAGTGTGTGAGATGAGTGCAATCGTGTGGTAGTTTGAACTTTCTTTGGCATTGCCTTTCTTTGAGATTGGAATGAAAGCTGTTCTTTTCCAGTCCTGTGGCCACTGCTGAGTTTTTCCAATTTGTTGGCTATTGAGTGCAGCATTTTCACAGCATAATCTTTTGGGATTTGAAATAGCTGAGGTGAAATGCCGTCACCTCCACCTCTTGTTCATAGTGACGGTTCCTAAGGCCCGCCTGAGTCTGCATTCCAGTGTCTGGCTCTAGGTGAGTGATCACACCACTGTGGTTATCTGGGTCATGAAGATATATATATATATATATATATATATATATATATATATATATATATATTTTTTTTTTTTTTTTTTTGTATAGTTCTGTGTATTCCTGCCACCTCTTCTTGATATCATCTGCTTCTGTTAGGTCCATCCCGTTTCTGTCCTTTATTGTGCCCATTTTTGCATGAAATGTTCCCTTGATATTTTTACTTTTCTTGAAGTCATCTCTAGTCTTTCCCATTCCATTGTTTTCCTCTATTTCTTTGCATTGTTCACTTAGGAAGACCTTCTTAATCTTTCCTTGCTATTCTTTGGAACTTTGGATTCAGATGGGTATATATTTCCTTTTCTCCTTCTCCTTTCACTTCTCTTCTTTTCACAGCTATTTGTAAGGCCTCCTCAGACAATCAGGTTGCCTTTTTGCACTTATTCTTCTCAGGGATGGTTTTGATCACTTCCTCCTGTACGATGTTATGAACCTTTGTTGATAGTGCTTCAGGCACTCTGTCTTTCAAATCTGTCTATCAAATCCCTTGAATCTATTTGTCACTTCCACTGTATAATTGTAAGGGATTTGATTTAGGTCACACCTGAATGACCTAGTGGTTTCCCCTACTTTCCTCAATTTAATTCTGAAGTTTGTAAAAACAAATTTGTGATCTGAGCCATAATCAGTTCCTGGTCTTGTTTTTGTTGACTGTATAGAGCTCGTCCATCTTTGGCTGTAAAGAATATAATCAATCTGATTTTGGTATTGACCATCTGGTAATGTCCATGTATAGAGTCATCTATTGTGTTGTTGGAAGAGGGTGTTTGCTATGACCAGTGAAGTCTCTTGGCAAAACTCTGTTAGCCTTTACCCTTTTTCATTTTGTGCTCCAAGGCCAAACTTTCCTGTTACTCCGAGTATCCCTTGACTTTCTACTTTTGCATTCCAGTCCCCTATTATGAAAAGGCATATTTTTTTTGTGTGTTAGTTACAGAAGGTCATGTAAGTCTTCATAGAACTTTTTGACTTTGGCTTCTTTGGCATTTGTGCTTAGGCCGTAGACTTGGATTGCTGTGATATACAATATCCATACATGGTTTGCCTTGGAAACGAACCAAGATCATTGTCATTTTTGAGATTGCACCCAATTATTCTAGTCTCTCTCTATATAATATTTTATTTATTGATTCCTCAGTTGATAGACACTATTTCTAGTGAGCTATTATTAATAATAGCTTTTATACACAAGCTTTGTTGAGCTATTATTAATAATATGGTTATGAATATTTTTACATAAGTATTTGTGTGGTATACAGTTTCATTTCTCTTATGTAGATACGTAAAATTTTAATTACGTCAAGTGTTAAGTGTATATTTATCTTTAAAAAGGTATATATTTAACTTTGAAAAGTGCCAAACACAAAAAAAATCTAAAACTAAAGGAGGTAGTATTGATATGAACTCCCTGCATTAAAAAGCCTCACAATATCTGAAGGGTACAATGTGTGTTCACAGGAAAAATTTAGGAAATATATTGAGCCTATGAAGAATGTAAGCCTAGGGACTTCCCAGGCCTTCCCACTGTTCCAGTGAATAAGACTCTGCACTTCCAAGGCAAGAGACATGAGTTCAGTCTCTGGTCAGGGAACTAGGATCCTATATGGTGCGCAGTGGTGGTGGTGGTGGGGAAGCCCCAGAAGGTTAGAATTTGATTAAGGAATACAATTTTTTAAATATAAACTTATTTATTTTAATTGGAGGTTAATTACTTTACAATATTGTATTGGTTTTGCCATACATCAACATGAATCCACCACAGGTATACACGTGTTCCCCATTCTGAACCCCCTCCCTCCTCCCTCCCCTTACCATCCCTCTGGGTTGTCTCAGTGCACCAGCCCCAAGCATCCAGTATCATGCATAGAACCTGGACTGGCGATTCGTTCCTCATATGATATTATACATGTTTCAATGCCATTCTCCCAAATCATCCCACCCTCGCCCTCTCCCACAGAGTCAAAAAGGCTGTTCTATACATCTGTGTCTCTTTTGGTGTCTCGCGTACAGGGTTAACGTTACCATCTTTCTAAATTCCATATATACGTGTTAGTATACTGTATTGGTGTTTTTCTTTCTGGCTTGCTTCACTCTGTATAATAGGCTCCAGTTTCATCCACCTCATTAGAACTGATTCAAATGATTCTTTTTAATGGCTGAGTAATACTCCATTGTGTATATGTACCACAGCTTTCTTATCCATTCATCTGCTGATGGACATCTAGGTTGCTTAAAGTGGCACAAAATTAGAAGGTGACTCAGTCTTCCAATAAAAGTGGCAAGAACCTTGTACTTGAGTCACAACAATCTGGACTATGGAATATCATGGCAGATCTTTAATCTCTATTTTTCTGTTCCTTTTCTGTTACTCCACTCCACAGCTATTCAATGCCCAAAGAATTTCTGGTACTTTTTTCTGGAGTGGGGACAGAGGATGCTGCTTTTGTATATAGCAAGATTAGCGGAATAGGGTAGACCCTATTTGGAGTTCAGAAAAATATTTAATAAAATATCTCATGTTTGTCTTGTTGGACAAATTGGTGAATTTTGCACTACAAGAGAGTACAGATGGGGTGGAGGGGAAATGTTTATGGCTGATTAAGTAATTAGATCTAAAGAGTTGATTTTAATGAATCTATGTCTATTGAAATGGACCTCTAATGTTGAATGTCAGGAGGATCTGTCCTTGGCCCTATCCTACTTTAACATTTTCATTGTTGACTTAAATAAGGGCACAGATAACGTGATAATGTATACACATATGAGCTCAAAACTGAAAAGTAGAGTTAATGAATTTAATGACAGAATCAGGATCTGAAAAGTCATCTTCAATATGAATTTTTACCACGCTTGACTAATGTGAATTGTGGGGTAAAGAAGCAACTCAGAGTAGGAGTCAGAGGTTCCTTACCAATTAATCATTATTATTAGTGAATATTTTACATTCAGATAGATAGCTTAAGGTGAACAGCATCGGATTTGTGGCCTCTGGAGGAGAAAATTTTGATTTGGGGCCAGAGACGAGGCTTGATCATTCAGAGCATTTGTGTAGCAGAGCTTTATTACAGTGAAACAGGGATAGAGAAAGTTTCTGACATAGACATAAGAAGGAGGCAGAGAGCTCCCCACTCAGTAATTTGGGTGGGGCTTTATATACTTTTTCAATTGGTTACTAACAATAGAAAGATCTTACCAGAGACACTCTCCCAACATACATTTTAAGATAACAAGATTAGTCAGAAGGTTCCTGTTAATAAGCAGAAAGACTTCCTCAAGCAAGATACATTGTTGTTATACAATCATTAGTACAGAGCTTAAGGAAAAACATGACATTGTACAGGAGACAAGGATCACGACCATCCCCATGGAAAAGAAATGCAATAAAGCAAAATGGCTGTCTGGGGAGGACGTAAAAATAGCTGTGAAAAGAAGAGAGGCGAAAAGCATAGGAGAAAAGGAAAGATATAAACATTTGAATGCAGAGTTTGAAACAATAGCAAAAAGAGATAAGAAAACCTTCCTCAGCGATCAATGCAAAGAAATAGAGGAAAACAACAGAATGGGAAAGACTAGAGATGTCTTTAAGAAAATTAGAGATACCAAGGGAACATTTCATACAAAGATGGGCGCAATAAAGGACAGAAATGGTATGGACCTAACAGAAGCAGAAGATATTAAGAAGAGGTGACAAGAATACATAGAAGCACTGTACAAAAAAGATTTTCATGACCAAGATAATCACGATGGTGTGATCACTCATCTAGAGCCAGACATCCTGGAATGTGAAGTCAAGTGGGCCTTAGAAAGCATCACTACAATCAAAGCTACTGGAGGTGATAGAATTCCAGTTGAGCTGTTTCAAATCCTGAAAGATGACACTGTGAAAGTGCTGCACTAAATATGCCAGCAAATTTGGAAAACTCAGCAGTGACCACAGGACTGGAAAAGGTCAGTATTCATTCCACTTCCAAAGAAAGGCAATGCCAAAGAATGCTCAAACTACCGCACAATTGCACTCATCTCACATGCTAGTAAAGTAATGCTCAAAATGCTCCAAGCCAGGCTTCAGCAATACAGGAACCGTGAACTTCCAGATGTTCAAGCTGTATTTAGAAAAGGCAGAGGAACCAGAGATCAAATTGCCAACATCTGCCGGATCATGGAAAAAGGAAGAGAGTTCCAAAAAAACCCATCTATTTCTGCTTTATTGACTGCCAAAGCCTTTGACTGTGTGAATCCCAATAAACTGTGGAAAATTCTGAAAGTGATGGGAATACCAGACCACCTGACCTGCCTCTTGAGAAATTTGTATGCAAGTCAGGAAGCACCAGTTAGAACTGGACATGGAACAACAGACTGGTTCCAAATAGGAAAAGGAGTACGTCAAGGCTGTATATTATCACCCTGCTTATTTAACTTCTATGCAGAGTATATCATGAGAAACGCTGGGCTGGAAGAAGCACAAGCTGGAAGCAAGATTGCTGGGAGAAATATCAATAACCTCAGATATACAAATGACACCACCATTATGGCAGAAAGTGAAGAGGAACTAAAAAGCCTCCTGGTGAAAGTGAAAGAGGAGAGTGAAATAGTTGGCCTAAAGCTCAACATTCAGAAAACGAAGATCATGGCATCCGGTCTCAACACTTCATGGGAAATAGATGGGAAAACTGTGGAAACAGTGTCAGACTTTATTTTGGGGGGCTCCAAAATCACTGCAGATGGTGACTGCAGCCATGAAATTAAAAGACACTTACTGCTTGGAAGAAAAGTTATGAGCAACCTAGATAGCATGTTGAAAAGCAGAGACATTAGTTTGCCAACTAAGGTCCGTCTAGTCAAGACTATGATTTTTCCAGTGGTCGTGTACGGATGGGATAGTTGGACTGTGAAGAAAGCTGAGCACCGAAGAATTGATGCTTTTGAATTGTGGTGTTGAAGAAGACTGTTGAGAGTCCCTTGGACTGCAAGGAGATCCAACCAGTCCATTCTGAAGGAGATCAGCCCTGGGATTTCTTTGCAAGGAATGATGCTAAAGCTGAAACTCCAATACTTTGGCCACCTCATGCGAAGAGTTGACTCATTGGAAAAGACTCTAATGCTGGGAGGGATTGAGGGCAGGAGGAGAAGGGGACGACAGAGAATGAGATGGCTGGATGGCATTACTGACTAGATGCACATGAGTTTGTGTGAACTCCCTGAGTTGGTGATGGACAGGGAGGCCTGGAATGCTGCAATTCATGGGGTCGCAAACAGTTGGACACGACTGAGCGACTGAACTGAACTGACCTAAGGAAAAACTTACCCTTGAGCAAGATGAGTTGTTTTGTTGTGTAATTATTAGCTCTGCACTTAAAGAAAGTTAGTCTCAAAGATTGTTGTCATAACATTTCAGAGTTAAAGAATAAGACATCTTACATGACTAATCAATGGATGTAGAAAAGATGTTTGTCCCTTTTCTCCCCATCTAGAGCCCTGGACTTCTTATGAACCTATCTAAGAATTAGCTCTGTCTCTTGGCAACAAAATGTGTGTGTGTGTGTGTGTGTGTGTGTGTGTGTGAGAGAGAGAGAGAGAGAGAGAGAGAGAGAGAGAGAGAGAGAGAGAGAGAGAGAGAGAGAGGGAGAGAGAGAGAGGGAGAGAGAGAGTTTCACTAGGTCTGGATTATTTTACCACACTGGAATTAATTTCCTAAATTAGAGAGCTATATAAGGTTAAAACATGTTATTAGACTTTTTAAAAAATGGATTTCTTGCTGGGAATTGTGCATTCCTCAATGATTTTGGGGAAATAGAAATATTTTCCCTAAAGCAGTGCCACGTAATGGCACTCTCTTAAATAACAACAATAAAATTCTGGCAATATGTGTTTCTATTCCATTAATTCCTCAAGGTAAAAGTTTATTACGTCTAAAACATTATGCTGAGAGCTATAGAAAAACAAAATTTTTCCTCTAAGAACTTCAAGCATGTTGTAGGGAAGATCAAGCATTTTCAAAAATTACTTTATGCCGATGATGATGGATGACAAGAATCAAATGAGAGGCACTGAAAATATAACAAAAATGCTGTTAGAGGAGGGAGAAAAATGGTGATGATAAATGATCTGCAAAGTCAGAAAAGGCCTTCTGGTAGAAGTGAGAACTTGGAAAGACAGGCAAAATAGTGGAGGAATAAGACAGGGAGACCATTTTCTCCCTCACAAAATCATCAAAAGATCACTTGAATGCTGAGTAACTTCCACAGAACAACTTCTGAACGCTGGTGGAGGATACCAGGCACCCAGAAAGGCAGCCCATTCTCTTTGAAAGGAGGTAGGACAAAAGATAAAACACAAAAAGTGAGTCAAAAGAGCTAGGGATGGAGACCCATCCTGGGGAGGGAGCCATGAAGGAGGGGAAGTTTCCAAACAGCAGAAAACCCTTTCCCTGGTGGGGTCTGTTGGAATTTTGGAATCTCAGAGGGCAACATAACTGGGAGGAAAAAGAAAAGAAACCCACAGAATACACGGCTACCCACAACTCCCAGCAGAGAAGTAGTCCAGATGCTCACGTCCACCACCAGCGAGTGGGCGCTAGACAGGGAGGCATGGCCTGCATGCTTAGGGTAAGGACCAAGCCTGAATGCCCTGAGGACAATCTGAGGGAGCTAACATTAGATAGAAACCCAAACTGCGGGACAGCCAGAGAGATTAAAAAAAAAGAGAGAGAGAGAGAGAGAACTTTCCGTGAAAGGCTCTAACCTGGCCCTCTCACAGAACAAAGGACTCAGCAGATACGAAAGGAGAGCTAACTGGCTGTGTACAGGCCCCTCCCCACCGCCAGAGGCAGAGAGGCAGGTGGGCATGACAGAGCTGGAAGGCAAGGGGCAATCTCGGACCCAGAGACTGGCAGTTCAGTTCAGTTCAGTTCAGTCGCTCAGTTGTGTCCGACTTTTTGCGACCCCATGAATCGCAGTATGCCAAGCCTCCCTATCCATCACCAACTCCCGGAGTTCACTCAGACTCACATCCATCCTCCACCAAACTGTGAGCAGGCTCCCAATTGCTAACCATGTCTTCCTAGGATCCTGGAGGACCTAGGACCCTCCTGCCAGGAGGGTCACAGCCTGAGATCAGCTCCCCAGAGGAGATACACAGCACACCTGAGATGGTGCTCTCACAGTACACCTGGGAAACTGAGTGGTGGGGACTGGGAAGGTTATTAAGATGTACAGCCCACCTGGGACAGTGCACTCACCAAGTACCTGGTCACATGAGCTACTCAGACCTGGGAAGGGCGCAAAACACATGCCCAACTGAGTCTGTGCCCTTGCAGAGTACCTGAGAACCTGAACCTGAGCAGCTTAGACATGGGAAGTGCATGAAATGCAGGGCCCACTTTGCACAGTATTCCTAAAGAGCAACCTGGAGCCTGAGCAGTGTAGATCTGGAAAGCACATGCCACCATGAACTGGGGCAAACCCAGTGTAGCCCATAAACTGAGAGCACTCCCCACACATGCCAGTGATACTTTTTTGCAGTGTTCCTCCCTCCCTACTTGACAAGTGAACAAGTGAGCCTAAGTAAGTGACCACCTTCACCCCCTTGTGTCAGGGCAGAAATTAGACACTGAAGAATCTTACAAACAGGAAGCCAAAATAAACAGAGAAAAGGGAATCTCTCTAGAAGTGACAGGTGCAACAGATAAAACCCTGTAGTTAATATTGACAAAGCATTGGAAGGGGCTTATAGACCTTGAGAAGAAATACAAGCTAGAACAAGGAACTATCTGAAACTGAACTGACCCCAAACTACCCACAATAGTTCCAGAGAAATTAATATTATCATTAAAAAATTTTTAAGTTCTTTATTATTCCTTTAATTCTCATTTTTATAACCTATTATTACCTTGCAAAAATACCCTATTTTTAAAGCAAATTTCATATATTTTATAATTTTGTGATTGTTTTTGTTTTATATATTTTTTGTTGTTAAATACTTTATTTTTAAATATAAATTTATTTATTTTAATTGGAAGTTAATTACTTTACAATATTGTATTGGTTTTGCCATATAAAATCAACACACAGAAATCCCTTGCATTCCTATACACTAATAATGAGAAAATAGAAAGAGAAATTAAAGAAACAATTCTATTCACCATTGCAACGAAAAGAATAAAATACTTAGGAATATATCTACCTAAAGAAACTAAAGGCCTATATATGGAAAACTATAAACACTGGTGAAAGAAATCAAAGAGGACACTAATAGATGTTTTATATTTTTAATATTGTATTTTTGACAGTCCAACTTCTATACCAGATTTTTAATTTTTGCTTTTTGATATTTGTTATCAATTTTGTACCTTTAAGAATCTAATCTTCAGTATCCGTTCTCAATTAGGGGTGTGATTACTTGATTGATTCTTCTCTCCCCTTTTGATTCTATTGACAGGAGAAATATCAATAAACTCAGATATGCAGATGACACCACCCTTATGGCAGAAAGTGAAGAAGAACTAAAGAGCCTCTTGATGAAAGTGAAAGAGGAGAGTGAAAATGTTGGCTTAAAGCTCAACATTCAGAAAACTAAGATTATGGCATCTAATCCCATCACTTCATGCGAAATAGATGGGGAAACTGGAAACAGTGTCAGTCTTTATTTTGGGGGGGGGCTCCAAAATCACTGCAAATGGTGATTGCAGGCATGAAATTAAAAGACGCTTACTCCTTGGAAGGAAAGTTATGACCAACCTAGATAGCATATACAAAAGCAGAGACATTACTTTGCCAACAAAGGTCCATCTAGTCAAGGCTATGATTTTTCCAGTGGTCGTGTATGGATGGGATAGTTGGACTGTGAAGAAAGCTGAGCACTGAAGAATTGATGCTTTTGAACTGTGATGTTGGAGAAGACTCTTGAGAGTCCTTTGGACTGCAAGGAGAACCAACCAGTCCATTTTAAAGGAAGTCCGTCCTGAGTGTTCTTTGGAAGGACTGATGCTGAAGCTGAAACTTCAATACTTTGGCTACCTCATGTGAAGAGCTGACTCATTGGAAAGGACTGATGCTGGGAAGGATTGAGGGCAGGAGGAGAAGGGGACGACAGAGGATGAGATGGCTGGATGGCATCACTGACTCACTGGACATGAGTTTAGGTGAACTCTGGGAGTTGGTGATGGACATGGAGGCCTGGCATGCTGCGATTCATGGGGTCGCAAAGAGTCGGACACGACTGAGTGACTGAACTGAACTGAATTGAATGCGTTTAAAAAACAAATTATACTTTAAACAAGGAAGTATTTCTTGATGGATCATGAGTATGGGTTCGAAAACTTGTCACAACACTATTGAAAGTTTCAGATTTTGGGGCTTTCCCTTTATTGCCACCTGAGCCTGGTCCGTCCTCCCAACTCCTTCCAATCTCATACTTAAACTTCTCTGCCCTAGTGGAAATAGTCTGGAGTCAAGAGTTTGTAAATATTGGTACTAATTCTGGCTTTACTGGTTTTCAGTTTTGCCATATGAGAAATGAGAGCCTAATTCACAGTGTGTAGTTGTTGTGGTGGTTGTTTCTGGGGAAAAATTCATGTGGATGCTAATAGCCTACACAGATATGGGATGGAGATGTTGTTATATAAACTCTATTGTGAAGGAGTATTTGGAAATTACTTTTACATAATTCGTTTGTGGCAGATTAAAAGTCCTCAGCCTCAGGAGAAGTCCTACTCTAGTTTAGTATCTGTCTGCTGCTTTTGTTCTTCCCTCCTTCCTTGCCTCTCTTTCCCTCCCTCTTTTATCCTCTCTTACACAGAGTAAACAGAAGGATAAAATAAGAAAAAAGAAGCCACACCTCTTGGCATGGACTCTTATGGAAACACTGAGAACTTTCAAATTTCATGGTATTATATATTTAAGATTCTTCAGTTCAGTTCAGTTCAGTTCAGTTCAGTTGCTAAGTAGTGTCCGAATCTTCGCGACCCCATGAATCACAGCACGCCAGGCCTCCCTGTCCATCACCAACTCCAGGAATTCACACAGACTCATGTCCATAGAGTCAGTGATGCCATCCAGCCATCTCATCCTCTGCCATCCCCTTCTCCTTCTGCCCCCAATCCCTCCCAGCATCAGAGTCTTTACCAATGAGTCAACTCTTCGCATGAGGTGGCCAAAGTACTGGAGTTTCAGCTTTAGCATCATTCTTTCCAAAGAAATCCCAGGGCTGATCTCCTTCAGAATGGACTGGTTGGATCTCCTTGCAGTCCAAGGGACTCTCAAGAGTCTTCTCCAACACCACAGTTCAAAAGCATCGATTCTTCAGTGCTCAGCCTTCTTCACAGTCCAACTCTCACATCCATACATGACTACTGGAAAAACCATAGCCTTGACTAGACGGACCTTAGTCGGCAAAGCAATGTCTCTGCTTTTGAATATACTATCTAGGTTGCTCATAACTTTTCTTCCAAGCAGTAAGTGTCTTTTAATTTCATGGCTGCAGTCACCATCTGCAGTGATTTTGGAGCCCCCCAAAATAAAGTCTGACACTGTTTCCACTGTTTCTCCATCTATTTGCCAAGAAGTGATGGGACCGGATGCCATGATCTTCGTTTTCTGAATGTTGAGCTTTAGGCCAACTATTTCACTCTACTCTTTCACTTTCATCAAGAGGCTTTTTAGTTCCTCTTCACTTTCTGCCATAAGGGTGGTGTCATCTGCATATCTGAGGTTATTGATATATCTTCAGGCAATCTTGATTCCAGCTTGTGTTTCTTCTAGTCCAGCGTTTCTCATGATGTACTCGGCATAGAAGTTAAATAAGCAGGGTGACAACATACAGCCTTGACGTACTCCTTTTCCTATTTGGAACCAGTCTGTTGTTCCATGTCCAGTTCTAACTGGTGCTTCCTAATCTGCATACAGATTTCTCAAGAGGTGGTCTGGTATTCCCATCTCTTTCAGAATTTTCCACAGTTTATTGGGATCCACACAGTCAAAGGCTTTGGCATAGTCAATAAAGCAGAAATAGATGTTTTTCTGGAACTCTTTTGCTTTTTTGATGATCCAGCAGATGTTGGCAATTTGATCTCTGGTTCCTCTGCCTTTTCTAAAACCAGCTTGAACATCAGGAAGTTCATGGTTTATGTATTGCTGAAGCCTGGCTTGGAGCATTTTGAGCATTACTTTACAAGCATGTGAGATGAGTGCAATTGTGCGGTAGTTTGAGCATTCTTTGGCATTGTCTTTCTTTGGAATTGGAATGAAAACTGACCTTTTCCAGTCCTATGGCCACTGCTGAGTTTTCCAAATTTGCTGGCATATTGAGTGCAGCACTTTCACAGCATCATCTTTCAGGATTTGAGACAGCTCAACTGGAATTCCATCACCTCCACTAGCTTTGTTCGTAGCGATATTTTCCAAGGCCAATTTGACTTCACATTCTAGGATGTCTGGCTCTAGATTAGTGATCACACCATCATGATTATCTGGGTCGTGAAGATCTTTTTTGTACAGCTCTTCTGTTTATTCTTGCCACCTCTTCTTAATATCTTCTGCTTCTGTTAGGTCCAGACCACTTCTGTCCTTTATCGAACCCATCTTTGCATAAAATATTTCCTTGGTATCTCTCATTTTCTTGAAGAGATCTCTAGTCTTTCCCATTCTGTTCTTTTCCTCTATTTCTTTGCATTGACTGCTGAAGAAGGCTTTCTTATCTCTTCTTGCTATTCTCTGAAAGTCTGCATTCAGTTGCTTGTATCTTTCCTTTTCTCCTTTGCTTTTTGCCTCTCTTCTTTTCACAGCTGTTTGTAAGGCCTGCCCAGACAGCCATTTTGCTTTTTTGCATTTCTTTCCATGGGGATTGTCTTGATCCCTGTCTCCTGTTCAATGTCACGAACCTCATTCCATAGTTCATCAGGCACTCTATCTATCAGATCTAGGCCCTTAAATCTATTTCTCACTTCCACTGCATAATCATAAGGGATTTGATTTAGGTCATACCTGAATGGTCTATCGATTTTCCTTACTTTCTTCAACTTGAGTCTGAATTTGACAATAAGGAGTTCATGATCTGAGCCACAGTCAGCTCCTGGTCTTGTTTTTCTTGACTGTATAGAGCTTCTCCATCTTTGGCTGCAAAGAATATAATCAATCTGATTTTGGTGTTGACCATCTGGTGATGTCCATGTGTAGAGTCTTCTCTTGTGTTGTTGGAAGAGGGTGTTTGCTATGACCAGTGCATTTTCTTGGCAATACTCTATTAGTCTTTGCCCTGCTTCATTCCACATTCCAAGGCCAAATCTGCCTGTTACTCCAGGTGTTTCTTGACTTCCTACTTTTGCATTCCAGTCCCCTAGAATGAAAAGGACATCTTTTTTGGGTGTTAGTTCTAAAAGGTCTTGTAGGTCTTCATAAAACCGTTCAACTTCAGCTTCTTCAGCGTTACTGGTTGGGGCATAGACTTGGATAACTGTGATATTGAATGGTTTGCCTTGGAGACAGAGATCATTCTGTCGTTTTTGAGATTGCACTCAAGTACTGCATTTCAGACCCTTTTTTGACCGTCATGGCTACTCCATTTCTTCTGAGGGATTCCTGCCCGCAGTAGTAGATATAATGGTCACTGAGATAAATTCACCCATTCCAGTCCATTTTAGTTCGCTGATTCCTAGAATGTCGACGTTCACTCTTGCCATCTCTTGTTTGACCACTTCCTATTTGCCTTGATTCATGGACCTGACATTCCAGGTTCCTATGCAATATTGGTTTTATAGCATCGGACCTTGCTTCTATTACCAGTCACATCCACAGCTGGGTATTGTTTTTGCTTTGGCTTCATCCCTTCATTCTTTCTGGAGTTATTTCTCCACTGATCTCCAGTAGCATATTGAGCACCTACTGACTGGGGGAGTTCCTCTTTCAGTATCCTATCATTTTGCCTTTTCATACTGTTCATGGGGTTCTCAAGGCTAGAATACTGAAGTGGTTTGCCATTCTCTTCTCCAGTGGACCACATTCTGTCAGACCTCTCCACCATGACCCACTCGTCTTGGGTTGCCCTGTGGGCATGGCTTAGTTTCATTGAGTTAGGCAAGGCTGTGGTCCTAGTATGATTAGATTGACTATTTTTCTGTGAGTATGGTTTCAGTGTGTCTGCCCTCTGATGCCCTCTTGCAACACCTACCATCTTACCTGAGTTTCTCTTACCTTGGGCGTGGGGTATCTCTACACCTCTGCTCCAGTAAAGCACAGCCACTGCTCCTTACCTTGGACGAGGTGTATCTCCTTACCACCGCCCTTCCTGACCTTCAATGTGGGATGGCTCCTCTAGGCCCCCCTGTGTCTGCGCAGCCACCGCTCCTCAAGTTGCTCCTCCCAGCCACCACCCCTGGGCTTGGGCCCTGCCCCTGGCCTCCAGCACGAGGTGGCTCCTCCCGGCCACCGCCCCTGGCCTCGGGCACAGGGTGGCTCCTCAGGACCACCACCCTTGGCTTTGGACACGAGGTGGCTTCTCCTGGCTGCCCCTGACCTCGGACACGGGGTGTCTCTTCCTTGCCGCCACTGACCTCGGATGCGGGGTGGCTCCTGTCAGCCACGGCCTTTGACCTCTGATGCGGCATGTCTCTTCTGGGCCGCCACTGACCTCGGATGCGGGGTAGCTCCTCCAGGCCACCACCCCTGACCTCAGACTTGGGTAACTCCTCTCGGCCGTTTTTGCGCTGTCGCAGCCTGGCACCCTCGTCCACTGCCCCTGACTTCGGACGTGGGGTAACTCCTCTTGGCCGTGCTTAGTGCCCAGCTGCCCGCGCTTAGCGTGCCAGGTCGCAGCTCTACCTTAAATTTCATTTTTAATCTATTTGAATTATATATACATGTTTATGTATAACTTACCTCCTTTCACAGAAGATTTGAAGGAACCAAGTTTTAACTTTTGCAAAACTTTTTGTGCTGTTCAAACCAATGAAGATTGCATTCCTCAAGTGTTCAAAGGAAAATAAGAAGTTCCTGAGTTATGAAGCAAAAATAAGAATGCAAAACATTTTCCAGGTTACTAAAAATATTAACAGTGGTTATTCATATATTTCCTGTGAAATATGCTTTGACCAAATTTATTATAGATCTATGTAAATTGAACAGCTTACACATGGCTAACAGCTGAATATATCACAGGTAATAAGAGATATAAACAAAAACTTGCTCTGGTGCCATTCAGCATATAAACCACTGTGAGAGAGTGTCTGGTTGGAATCTCACCATCATGTTAAGTATTATATCTAGTTTTTAATGTGTTTGAATTAGAAGTACTGGGCATGTTTGTCGCTATAAGTGTAGGTTTGTTCCTATAATCCCTATAAGCATGTATGCAGTGCTAGTTGGGAAGAAAAAAATGCAAACAGATTGGCAACAGATGGGAATATGACTTCTGCCTTAAATTGTTGTACCTCAATATATTCATTGAGTACTTAAATCTTGTTGCCATTGCTTGTTAGCAGATTTTCATGTGCATGGTTGTGTTGTTGCAGAAACCAGTAATCAAGAAACCAAGCACCACACTCGGAGAGTTGGAGAACTCAGGTTTATTATGCCAGCAGGCCCAGAGGAGTTAACACTCTAACTTCTGAGCCCAAAACAAAGGGGCTACAGAGATTTTATGGACAGAATAGTGGGCAACACTAGCTGCTAATAGGCTGGTTTAAACTAAGGGGTTTCATGTACATGGGAACAGCAGTCAAGATGGGGAGGGGGATGCCTGACCTTTACACAGACAGACATGATTAAGCAGGTTTGCAGCAGCTGGGCAATTGCAAAGAGCAGGGCAAGGGTGAGTGAGATAAGCTCCAATTCCTAGTATTGTAAGTCCCCACTTTTTGAGACTACCTGACTTATGCAATCCAGACTTTGCAAGGAGCAAGCTGAGTTACAGAGGCAGAATGAGCAGGATAAATTTTTAGCTTTTCCACTTCAGTGTCTGTGTATGTTTGAGTTCTTCCCAACTAGACTCTAAAGTGATTGAGCACAGGGTATTGTGTCTTTATCCTGACTATCCCTATCATTTGTGCTATAATTACTTCTGATTATCAAAAACTATATTTTCCTATTTGGAAGCTCTAAACTGTAGAGCTAATCCTACTATCTCTGGCCAAGGTCATGATTTAAAGACATGTGGTAAAGTTTCTGTTTTGCTTGGATATTTGACTTTTAAAAAACTCTAACAATATTAGCATAAAATAACAATAAACATTTCCTATTTTTGTATAAGGCTACCCATGATTCAACCTGACAGCTTAGCAGCATCAGTTCAGTTCAGTTCAGTCGCTCAGTTGTGTCCTCTTTGAGACCCCATGGACTGCAGCACGCCAGGCCTTCCTGTCCATCACCAATGCCCAGAGTTCACTCAGACTCATGTCCATTGAGTCGGTGATGCCATCCAACCATCTCATCCTCTGTCATCCTTTTCTCTTCCCACCTTCAATCTTTCCCAACATCAGAGTCTTTTCAGATGAGTCAGTTCTTCCAATCAGGTGGCCAAAGTATTGGAGTTTCAGCTTCAACATTAGCCCTTCCAATGAACACCCAGGACTGATCTTCTTTAGGATGGACTGGTTGGATCTCCTTGCAGTCCAAGGGACTCTCAAGAGTCTCCTCCAACACCACAGTTCAAAAGCATCAATTCTTCAGTGCTTAGGTTTATTTATAGTACAACTATCACATCCATACATGACCACTGGAAAAACCATAGCCTTGACTAGATTGACCTTTGTTGGCAAAGTAATGTCTCTGCTTTTGAATATGCTATCTAGGTTGCTCATAATTTTCCTTCCAAGGAACAAGTGTCTTTCAATTTCATGGCTGCAGTCACCATCTACAGTGATTTTGGAGCCCCCCAAATAAAGTCTGTCACTGTTTCCAATGTTTCCCCATTTATTTGCCATGAAGTAATGGGATTGGATGCCATGATCTTAGTTTTCTGAATGTTGAGTTTTAAGTCACTTTTCACTTTCATCAAGGGGCTCTTTAGTTCTTCTTCACTTTCTGCCATAAGGGTGGTGTCATCTGCATATCTGAGGTTATTGATATTTAAGCTGAAATCTTGATTCCAGCTTTTGCTTCTTCCAGCCCAGAGTTTCTCATGATGTACTCTGCATATAAGTTAAATAAGCAGGGTGACAATATACAGACTTGACGTACTCCTTTTCCTATTTGGAACCAGTCTGTTGTTCCATGTCCAGTTCTTAGCAGAATAGATGCACCATAATCAACTTAGCTGATCAGATTTCAAATTGCTTTCAATAAAAGTTAAACTTTCATAGTTTTGCTTTGGTGTGGTTGCCAGTGACTTGGTTCTACATTTTTCTCAGGTGACATGTGACTCAACTGTTGCATGTATTCACTCATGTAGAGGTCTTTGAAGTGGTATTCCTGGCCCAGATTAAGGGAGATTACTGTTTACAGGATATTGAATAGCAGTTGTCTGATTCAATTTCCTGTTTTAACCCATTTTCTCTAAGTATTATTAACTGAGGAATCCTCTTTCTGTTGTGCAAAGGCATAAGATGTTATGACTTGACTAACATTATCTCAAATTTTTATATTAAGGAGAAACTTCTGTTTTTTTTTTTTTGTTTGTTTGTTTTTGTCATAAAGAAAAGGAATCTAATCTTGCCTCAAAAGTGAACAAGGGAATGAATGGGGAGAAAGAAATATAAATATGGTCAATGAAAAGTGTATCAAACATGACTGGGCCAGGATTGCCTTTTGTGATCAAACTCATTTTGAACAAAATGAGAAGTAAGGGATTTAAAAAAAATTTTCTTGGGCACTTATTTGTCTTCATTTTAATCTTTATTTTTTAACCTTCTTAGCTTTCAAGATTTCATATTGTACATAGTGCCCTCATCTTTATTCCACTTGTATGATCTTCCTTGGTGGCATAGATGATAAAGAATCTGCCTGCAATGCAGGAGACCCAGGTTTGGGTTTGATCCTTGGGTTGGGAAGATCCCTTGAAGGAGGAAATGGCTACCCACTCCAGTATTCTTAATTCCATGGACAGAGGAGCCTGGCGGGCTGCAGTCTATGGGGTCACAAGAGTCAGACACAACTGAGTAACTAACACTTTCACTTTCTTCTTTAGAGTCCATGTTTGTTCATCTGTCTGTGCCCACTACCTAACATATTAATATTACTTTTCACATAAAGGGCACATTGTACATGTTTGCTGATTTATATTGCACTGAAATCCTCTTTCCCCTCCTCAGTACCAATGGAATTTATAAAATCAGTGAGAGGATTTTTTTTTCAAGGTAAAACTTGTTTTGTAACATAGATCTTTACTGCTTTCACTCAAATTAGATACTGATAGAATTTTGTGCACTGTTGTAGACTGAACACAGAGAGAGAGAGATGTTTTAGGAAAGGAAAACCTTTTGAGTTACTTTTAAATCAAATCACAAGAGTTGTCACCAGAGCTATGAAATGCTTCTGAAACACTACCAAATGGAATGTCAGGTACTGTGATATTTAGGGAGCTTGTGAAGTTGCTTGAGTTATAAAACTAAGAGAACCTTTTGGAGACTCTGATCATATTCCTTATCTGCTGCTTGCTGTTTACTAATAGGGCTGGCCTTGTTCTTGGGGGCTATAAAAGGAGCAACAACAATGGGACTGGAATTTTAAAAATTTGTAAGCAAATTAGACACAGCACATAGACAGTGTGCTACAGAAAGATAACATGGTTGCTGGAGCCTGAAGAGGCTTTAGTGGCTGGGAAGCAGCTTTGCAGATATCACAGCAGAGATGGAGGCAGGAGCAGGGTAGTTACCAGCTCCCCCAGTTCCTAGTGTGGAGCCAGAGCTGGAGGAGAGGAGAGGCTAGGGCCAGAGCTTGGCAGTGTGAGGTCGGCCCGAGGGCAGCTAGTGGCAGCAGAGAGGCCAGGATGCCCTCTGCTCATGGGAGTCTTTGAAAATCTTTCTAGCTTCTCTCAGACCCCCTTCTCAGTCACTCAAGCAGTGCCTTTGCCTGACTGGGCTGCATGTTGACCTACACAAGATGGCTAATGAAGGTTTACATGCTCAACAAGGACCAGCAGTGGGAAAACCAGGGCATGACATCCAGCTATGTGGAGCTGCTGAAGGGCATGTCTCTGCTAGTTAGGTTTGACAAAAGGTGGTCCACTAGAAAAGGGAATGACAAACCACTTCAGTATTTTTGCCTTGAGAACCCCATGAGCAGTATGAAAAGGCAAAAAGATATGACACTGAAAGATGATCCTTCCCTTTCCCTACAGGTTGCTAGGTGTCCAATATACTACCAGGGAAGAGTGAAGAAATAGCTACAGAAAGAATTAAGAGGCTGAGCCAAAGTGGAAATAGAAGCCAGTTGTGGGTGTGTCTAGGGGTAAACATAAAATCCAATGCTGCAAAGAACAATATTGCATAGGAACCTGGAGTTTTAGGTTCATGAATCAAGGTAAATTGGATGTAGTCAAACAGATCGCAAGAGTGAACATTGAACATGAACACCAGTGAATGGGAAGGGGCGAATATAATTCAGATGACCATTATATCTACTACTGTGGGCTAGAATCCCTTAGAAGGATTGGAGTAGCCCTCATAGTCAACAAAAGAGTCCAGAATGCAGTATTTGGTTGCAGTCTCAAAAATGACAGGATGATCTCAGTTCGTTTCTATGGTAAACATTGAGTATCACAGTAATCCAAGTCTATGCCCCAACCACTAATGTTGAAGAAGATAAAGGTTCTATGAATACCTATAAGACCTGCAAGAACTAAGACACAAAAAGATGTATTTTTCATCATAGGAGCTGGAATGCAAAAGTAGGAAGTCAAGAGATACCTGGAGTAACAGGCAAGTTTGGTTTTGGAGTACACAATGAAGCAAGGCAAAGGCTAACAGACTTTTGTCAGAGAACACACTAGTCATCATCTTTATCATTTCAGTTGAGTTCAGATGATGCTGTTAAAGTGCTGGACTCAATATGCCAGCAAATTTGGAAAACTCAGCAGTGGCCACAGGCCTGGAAATGATCAGTTTTCATTTCAATCCCAAAGAAAGGCAGTGCCAAAGAATGTTACAACTACCACACAATTGCACTCATCTCACATGCTAGCAAAGTAATGCTCAAAATTATACAAGTGAAGCTTTAACAGTGCATGAACTGAGAACTTCTAGATGTTCAAGCTGGATTTAGAAAAGGCAGAGGAACCAGAGATCAAATTGCCAACATCCATTGGATCATCGAAAAAGCAATAGAGTTCCAGAAAATCATCTGCTTTTGCTTTATTGAATACATCAAAGCCTTTGACTGTATGGATCACAACAAACTGTGGAAAATTCTTCAAGAGATGGGAATACCAGAGCACCTTACTTACCTCTTGAGAAATCTGTATGCAGGTCAAGAAGCAACAGTTAGTACTGGACATGCAACCACAGACTGGTTCCAAATAGGGAAAGGAGTACATTAAGGCTGTATATTGTCACCCTGCTTATTTAATGTATATGAAGAGTACATCATACGAAATGCCAGGCTGGATGAAGCACAAGCTGGAATCAAGATTGCCAGGAGAAATATCAATAACCTCAGATATGCAGATGACACTAACCTTATGGCAGAAAGCAAAGAGGAACTAAAGAGCCTCTTGATAAATGTGAAAGAGGAGAGAGAAAACGTTGGCTTAAAACTCAATATTTATAAAACTAAGTTCATGGGTTCCAGTTCCATCATTTCATGGCAAATAGATGGGCAAACAATGGAAACATTGACAAACTGACTTTTCTTGGGCTCCAAAATCACTGCAGGTGGTGACTGCAGCCATGATTAAAAGACACTTGCTCCTTGTAAGAAAATCTATGACAAACCTAGACAACATATTAAAAAGCAGAGACATTACTTTGACGACAAAAGTCTATCTAGTCAGAGCTATGATTTTCCCAGTAGTCATGTATGAATGTGAGAATTGGACTATAAACATAGCTGAGCATCAAAAAATTGATGCTTTTAACTTCGTGATGGAGAAGATACTTGAGAGTCCCTTGGACTGCAAGGAGATCAATCCAGTCAATCTTAAATGAAACCAGTCCTGATTATTCATTGCAAGGACTGATGTTGAAGCTGAAACTCCAATAGTTTGGCCACCTGATGCCAAGAGTTGACTCATTGGAAAAGACTCTGATGCTGGGAAAGATTGAAGGCAGGAAGAGAAGGGGATGAGAGAGGATAAGGTGGCTGGATGGTATCATCAACTCAATGGATATGAGTTTGAACAAGGTCTGGGAGTTGGTGATGGACAGGGAAGCCTGGTGTGCTGCAGTCCATGAGGTCTCAAAGAGTCAGACACGACTGAATGACAGAACTGAACAGTAGTCATAGCAAATATATTTTCCAGCAACATAAGAGATGACTCTACACAGGAACATCACCAGATGGTCAACAACAAAATCAGACTGATTATATTCTTTGCAGCTGAATATGGAGACGCTCTATACAGTGAACAAAAAGAAGACCTGGAACTGACTGTGGCTCAGATCATCAGCTCAGTATTGCAAAATTCAGGTTCAAATTGAAGAAAGTAGGGAAATACCTAGGCCATTCAGGTATGACCTAAATCAAATCCTGTATGGTTATACAGTGGAAATGACAAATAGATTCAAGGGTTAGATCTGATAGATAGAATGCCTGGAGAACTATGGATGGAGGTTCATAACACTGTACAGGAGGCAGTGACCAAAACCATCCCCAAGAAAAAGGGATGTAAGAAAGCAAAGTGAGTATCTGAGGAGGCCTTACAAATAGATGAGAAAAGAAGAGAAGTGAATGGAAAAGGACAAAAGGAAAGGTATACCCAAATGAATGCAGAGTTCCAGAGAATAACAAGGAGAGATAAGAAAATCTTCTTAAATGAACAATGCAAAGGAATAGAGGAAAATGATAGAATGGAAAAGACTAGCAATCTCTTTAAGAAAATTAGAAATACCAAGGGAATATTTCATGCAAAGATGGAGAAAATAGGGGGCAAAAATGGCAAGGACCTAACCGAAGCAGAAGATATTAAGAAGAGGTAGCAAGAATACACAGAAGAGCTGTACAAAAAAATCTTAATGACCCAGATAAGCACGATGTTGTGGTTATTCAGTTAGATCCAGACACCCTAGAGTGTGAAGTCAAGTGGGCCTTAGGAAGCATTACCACAAACCAAGCTGGTGGAGGTGATAGAATTCCAGCTGAGCTATTTTTAATTTTAAAAGATGACGCTGTGAAAGTGCTGCACTCAATAGCCAGCATCTGCTGGATCATAGAAAAAGCAAAGGAATTTCCCCATAACATCAACTTCTGCCTCATTGACTATGCTAAAAGCCTTTGATTGTGTGGATCACAAAAAACTGTGGAAAATTCTCAAAGGGATGGGAATATCAGACGACCTTACCTGTCTCTTGAGAAACTTATATGCAAGACAAGAAGCAAGAGTTAGAACTGTACATGGAACAACAGACTGGTTCAAAACTGGGAAAGGAGTATGTCAAGTTTGTATGATGTCACCCTGCTTATTTAACTTATATGCAGAGTACATCATACAAAATAATGGGCTGGGTGACTCACAAGCTGGAATCAAGATTGTTGGGAGAAATAACAACCTCAGATATGCAGGTGATACCACTTTAATTAGTTCAAGGTTTCATAGAGTTAGATGGTGGAGTAGAAGGACGTGCACTCAGCTTCTCGTATGAGAACCCAAAAATTGCAAGTAACTGCTGAACAATCATTGACAGGAGAATGTTGGATCCCACCAGAAAAAGATACCCCATGTCCAAGGGCAAAAGAGAAGCTCCAACAAAGCAGAAGGGAGGAAATTGCATTTAGAATCTAACTCCATACCTACCAGAGGAGACACTTGGAGGGCTGAAACAAAACCCTGTGTGCACCAGGACACAGAGACCCTGCAAGAGACTGAGCCAAACCTGCTTTTGGGTGTTTGAGTGTCTCCTGCAGAGGTATGGGTCAGCTGTGGCCTACTGAAGGGACAGGGGTTCTGGCTGTAGCAGACCTTGGAGACATGGTATGTGAGCCCCACCATACAGACACGAAGCAGACAACCCACAAACTGGAGAACAATTATATCAAAGAAGTTTTCATACTGTTGCAAAAGTTCCAAGGCCCACAAAAGATTTCCCAACCTGGGGATCCAGCAAAGAGACTGAGAACCACGAGAGAATTTGAGGGCCAGTGGAATTGGATAATACAACTTCCACAGGACTAGGGAAACAGACTCTTGGAGGGCACAAACAAAACCTTGTTTGCACCAGAACCCAGGAGAAAGGAGGAATGACCCCACCAGATACTGAGCCAGACTTGCCTGTCAGTGTCCAGGAGTCTCCAGCAGAGGTGTGGGTCGACAGTGGCCTAGAGAGGGATCAGTGGCATTCAATACAACAGTCCTGGCACAAGTCCTTTTGAAGGAGGAGTCCATTACAGCCAATACCCCTACCATAGTTTGCCTCAGGCTAACAACAGGGGGGGAACACAGCCCTGCCCACCAGAGCAAGACATAGATTCCCCCACATCCAGTCCCTCCCATCAGGAAGCTTCAAGAAGCCTCTTATACTTATCCATCAGAGGGCAGAAAGAATGGAAACCACAATTACAGAAAACTAACCAAATTGATCACTTGGATCACAACCTTGTCTAACTCAGTGAAACTAAGGGCTATGCCATGTAGAGCCACCTAAGATGAACAGATCATGGTGGAGAGTTCTGACAAAATGTGGTCCTCTGGAAAAGGGAATGGCAAACCACTTCAGTATTCTTGCCTTGAGAATCCATGAACAGTATGAAAAGGTAAAAGGATATGACACTGAAAGATGAACTACTCCGGTTGGTAGGTGCCCAATAAGGTACTGGAGAACAGTGGGGGAAATAGTTCCAGGTAGAATGAAGAGGCTGAGCCAAAGTAAAAACAACACTGAGTGTTGGATATGATGGTGATGGAAGTAAAGTCCAATGCTGTAAAGAACAATATTGCATAGGAACCTGGAATGTCAGGTCCATGAATCAAGGCAAATTGGAAGTGGTCAAACGGGAGATAGCAAGAGTGAACATCGACATTTTAGGAATCAGCGAACTAAAATGGACCAGAATGGGTGATTTTAATTCAGATGATCATTATACCTACTACTGTGGGCAAGAATCCCTTAGAAGAAATGGTGTAGCCCTCATAGTCAACAAAAGAGTCCAAAATGCAGTACTTGTGTGCAGCCTCAAAAATTCCAGAATTATCTCTGTTCCTTTCCAAGGCAAACCATGCAATATCACAGCAACCCAAGTCTATACTTCAACCACTAATGCCAAAGAAGCTGATGTTGAACAGTTCTATGATGACCGACAAGACCTTCTAGAACTAATATCAAGAAAGATGCCCTTTCCATCATAGGGGATTGGAATGCAAAATTAGGAAGTCAAGAAATACCTGGACTAATAGACAAGTTTGACCTTGGAATACAAAATGAAGCAGGGCAAAGCTAACAGAGTTTTGCCAAGAGAATGCACTGGTCATAGCAAATACCCTCTTCCAACAACACAAGAGACGACTCTACACATGGACATCACCAGGTAATCAATACTGAAATCAGATTGATTATATTCTTTGCAGCTAAAGATGGAGAAAGTCTATATATCAGGAAAAACAAGATGAGGACCTGACTGTGGCTCAGATCACGAACTGCTTATTGCAAAAGTTAGACTTAAGTTGAAGAAAGTGGGGAAAACCACTAGACCATGCAGGTATGACCTAAATCAAATCCCTTACAATTATACTGTAGAAGTGACAAATAGATTCAAGGGATTATTCTGATAGATAGAGTGCCTGAAGAACTATGGATGGAGGTTTATAACATTGTGCAAGAGGTGGTGATCAAAACCATCCCCAAGAAGAAGAAATGCAAAAAGGCAAAATGGTGGTCTGAAGAGGCCTTACAAATACTTGAGAAAACAAGAGATGCTAATGGCAAAGGAGAAAAGGAAAGATATATCCATCTGAAAGCAGAGTTCCAAATTATAGGAAGAAGAGGTAAGAAAGCCTTCCTAAGTGAATAATGCAAAGAATCTGTGTAATGGTGTGAATGGGGTGTTGTGTTACTGTTGACTTCCCTTTTAAAAGCTGTTAGCATTTATCATCTATATTGTGCGTGTGTGCATGCTCAATTGATTTGGTCATGTCTGACTCTTTGTGACCCTATGGACTGTAGCCCGCCAGGCTCCTCTGTCAATGGGGATTCTCCAGGCAAGAATACTGGAGTAGGTTGCCACGCCCTCTTCCATGTTATCTTCCTGGCCCAGGGATCCAGCCGATGTCTCTATGTCTCCTGCATTGTTAGCAGGTTTTTTTTTTTTTTTTTTTTAACGCCACCTGGGAAGACCACCTTATATATTGAGGCACTTCTATTTGCTGCGTATGTATTTATAATGTTATGCCCAGAGTTCGAGTCCCCAAAAGTGAGAAAATGAGACATCCACAGCAATGCAAAAGCATGAAGGGGTTTTATTTCTAGCTCGAGCTAGGGCTCCCGCCACATCCAACGCAGTGGAGTGGAGCAAGGAGCCCCAAGCCCAGATTTACAGCAGTATTTATAGGTTTTAGAACAGAGAGTTGGCAAGGGCTGATTGGCTGCAGGAGTTTCCTAGTATTTACTAATTGGCTAATCTTTATTGGCTGCAGGGGTTTCCTGGTATTTACTAATTGGCTATTGGCTGCAGGGGGATGTCTTTTACGTCCTGATAAACTCAAACCAGGTTACAGGGAGTATGCTGATTAGACAAGTCCTGGCATCCATGGGGATGACCTCACTGGGCAATGACTCAGCCTTTCCCGTGAGTCCTACCTTAGTCCCTGAAGCCTATCATGGCGTTTGTTAGGTCCCAACAATAATTGTCACATCTTCTTCCTAAATTGATCCTTTGATCATTATGTAATATCCTTCCTTGTATCTTGTAATGGTCTTTGCTTTAAAATCTATTTTATCTGATATGAGTATTCTACTCCCTCTTTCTTTTGAATTCCTTTTGCTTGGAATACTTTTTTACATCCTTTCACTTTCAGTCTGTGTGTGTCCCTAGGTCCGAATTGTTTCTCTTGTAGACAACATAAAGAGTGATCTTGCTTTTGTATCTATTCAGCCAGGCTGCATCTTTTGGTTGGAGTATTTAGTCTATTTACATTTAAGGTAATTATTGATAAGTATGATCCTATGCCTGGTGGACACGGCTGAAGTGACTTAGCATGCATGCATGATCCTATTAACATTTACTTTATTGTTTTCGTTTTGTTTCTGTAGGTCTTTTCCTTTCTTCTTGTGCTTCTTATCTAGAGAAGTACCTTTAGCATTTGTTGTAAATCTGGTTTGGTGGTGTTGAATTCTCTTAACTTTTGTTTATTTATAAAGTTTTTGATTGCTCCATCAAATCTGAATGATATCCTTGATGAGTAATCTTCATTGTAGGTTTTGTCCTTTAATATACTTTAAGTATGGAGAAGGCAATGGCATCCCACTTCAGTACTCTTACCTGGAAAATCCTATGGACAGAGGGGCCTGGTAGGCTGCAGTCCATGGGGTCGCTAAGAGTAGGACACGACTGAGCGGCTTCACTTTTCCTTTTCACATTCATGCATTGGAGAAGGAAATGGTAACCCACTTCAGTGTTCTTGCCTGGAGAATCCCAGGGACAGGGGAGCCTGGTGGGCTGCCGTCTATGGGGTCACACAGAGTTGGACGCGACTGAAGCAACTTAGCAGCAGCAGCAGCGTACTTTAAGTATATCCTGCCACTCCATCTGGCCTGCAAAGTTGCTGTTGAAAGGCCAACTGTGGCCTTATGAGGATCCCCTTATACCTTATTTGTTTATTTTCCTTTGCTACTTTTAATATTTTTGTTTAATTTTCATTAGTTTGATTATTAGGTGTCTTGTTGTGCTTCTATTTGAGTTTATTGTGTATAGGAATCTCTGGGCTTCCTGGACTTGGGAAGCTATTTCCTTTCCCATGTTAGGGAAGTTTCTGACTATAATCACCTCAAATATTTTCTCATACTTTTTATTTTTTCCTTCCTCTTCTGAAACCCCTATAATTTGAATGTTGGTGTACTCAATATTCTCTCAGAGGTCTCTGAGACTGTCATCTTTTTTTCATTCTTTTTTCTTTATTGCTCTCTGCTTCAGTTATCTTCCAGCTCAGTTATCTGTTCTGCCTCAGTTATTCTGCTATTGGTTCCTTCTAGTTTATTTTTTAAATCTGTTATTATGCTGTTCATTGATGACTGTCTATCCTTTCTTTCTTCTAGGTCCTTGTTAAACATTTCTTGTATCTTATCAATCCATGCCTCTATTCTATTTTTCTGTGCCTGTATTTTATTTTCGAAGTTTTGGATAAAATTTACTGTCATTATTCTGAATTCTTTTTCCAATAGATCATCTACTTCCTCTTCATTTCTTTGGTCTTGTGCATTTTTATCATATTCCTTAACCTGTTACAAGTTTGTGTTTTAATTAATTTAATTTGCTATGATTGATGGTCTCCTTTCTGCAGGTTACAAGGTCATAGTTCCTTTTATTTGTTAATTCAGCCCCCTAGTATGTGGGGATGGACCAGTGCCTTGTGAAGGTTTCCTGGTTGGGGGAACTGGTGGCTGTGTTCTGGTTGGTGGAGTTGAGTCTTGTTTTTCTGAAGGTCAGTGTCAAATCCAGTAGTATGTTTTGGGGCATCTGTGGGCTTGGTATGGCTTTGTTGTCTGCTAATTGTCAGGTTTGTGTTCTTGTTTTGCTGATGGTTTGATGTGAGATGTCTGGCACTGGAGTTTGCTGCCCTTTGGGTGGACTCTAGTCAGTGTTGAGATGGTGGCCTTTGGGAAAGTTCTTGCCAATTAATGTTCCATTGGGTCTACAGTTCTCTGGTGGTCCAACGTTCTTATTTTGGGTCTCCCACATCAGAGGTTCAGCACTTGTAGCACTTAGTGCTGAACTGCAGCACCAAGACTGCTCAAGCTACACAGCACAGAAGAGAAAAAGAAGAAAAGAAAGAGAGGAAAGAATAAAAAAGGAAGTCAAAAAAGCACACAAACAATGAAAGAATGGACAGACAAAACCCCAAGACAAATGTTGGAAACAAACATTCCACAGATAAGAACACCCAGAGAACTCACACACTCACAAAGAGAAAAGAGAAAAAATGAATAAAAATAGGAAGCATAGATGAAGAGAGGAATCAAGCCAATAAATAAACCCATATAAGAAAACGAATACTAAAAATGACTAGAGAGTTCAGTCGCTCAATCATGTCTGACTCTTTGCGACCCCATGGACTGCAGTATGCCAGGCTTCCCTGTCCTTCACCAACTCCTGGAGCTTGCTCAAACTCATGTCCATTGAGTCGGTGATGCCATCCAACCACCTTATCCTCTGTCGTCCCCTTCTCTTGCCTTCAATCTTTCCCACCATCAGGGTCTTTTCCAATGAGTCAGCTCTTCGCATCAGGTGGTCAAAGTATTGCAGTTTCAACATCAGTCCTTGCAATGAATATTCAAGACTGATTTCCTTTAGGATGGACTGGTTGGATCTCCTTGCAGTCCAAGGGACTCTCAAGAGTCTTCTCCAACACCACGGTTCAAAAGCATCATGTTTTTGGCACTCAGCTTTCTTTATGATCCAACTCTCACATTCATACATGACTACTGGAAAAGCCATAGCTTTGACTAGATGGACTTTGTCAGCAAAGTAATGCCTCTGCTTTTTAATATACTGCCTAGGGTGGTCATAGCCTTTCTTCTAGCAAAAATACACAATAAAAAATATGGAAAAAATAGAATTTAACTAAAGAGTATTGTAAAAACAAGAAAAAGTAGAATAAAATGTTTATTGAAAAATAAAATCTTTTAAAAACGAAAAAGTAAGTTAAAATTCAAAACAAAGGAATAATTAAAAATAACGATATGACAATACATAAAAGAAAAATGACTATATATATATATATATATATATATATATGAATTTGGTAGTAAGAAGAAATGCCCTCCTGTGTCCTTCATTGTCCTTGACACACTGCACCAGCCAATCTGATTACTCGTGAAGTCCTCCAATATTTCTAGGAAGGTCTCTGAAGCTGTGTGGACACTATGGGGAGGATGAAACTCAGATCTGGCGCCTTATTCCAGCTTGCACTTTCTTTCAAAGTCCACAGTTGCCCCATAGTGCACAGTCTCAGGCTAATTGCTGGGATTTAATCGACTGTATCTGCTGCTGCCGGAGTCAGTTCCTTTCCACTTCTTTGATCACACAGTGTCTGGTGCTCAACTTTGGTTTTATCCCACCTCTGTCTGAATGGTGCCCTCCAGTCTAGATAAGAGGAGGTGAAAATAGCAGCTTATTAGGGCTCACTTGCTTAGTTAGGCTATGGAGATGAAAGGGTATAGCAGACACATTTGGGGGATGTGGGGAGTGCCCACACTAGCTAAGTCCTGCAGGAAGTTGCTACAGTCTGAGTTGGGTGGTGTGCTTCCCCAGTTCATGGGTCCCTGAGCAGAGCTAAACTGCACAAGCTCCCAAGAAGATGTGAGCAGTGACATGTACCCACTCACAGCTTGGTGACAGCTGCGACCCCTGGGTTTGGGACTGCAGTGTCCTCCTGTCCCCCAGCATTGGTACTGATGCCCACCATGGCAGTAGCCAAGTGGCCCACGTTCCCGCTTTCTGGGATCACAAACTGCAGTCACCATCTCTGGCACTCGTGCTGGCTTGGGTGTATCTACCTTGGGAGTTACAGTCCACAGGTGCAGCTTATTTAATTTATGGCACTGGCAAACGCGAGGTCCTAGAGGAGCACAGAGTTTGAGGGTCCGAGTGGCAATGGTCTCTTGCCTCTCTGGTGGGCCCATGCTTTTTTCTGAACTCCCTCAGCAGTGTTGTACTAGCACCCACAGACTATTTTCATGTCAGCTAACCCTGGTCCTCTCCTTGGGGTCTGATCTCCAAAGCCCGAGCCTCAGGACCCAGCCCCGACTCACCACTGCTGGCTGCAAGGAAACAGTGTCTTGGCTGGGAAGTGTTGGTTGGCAATCATCCCTCCATTTCACCTTCTGAACACCTGTTGCTGCATTCCCCTCAGAGGTTCCGAAGCTCCTCCAGTCCACACCTGAGAGGGGGTTTCCGAGTGTGAAGAAACTTTTCCTCCTTCACAGCTCCCTCCCAGAGGCACAAGTCCCTGTCCTGAAATCCTTTTTCTCTTTATTTTCTTATATCTTTTGTCCTACCTCATTCGGAGGAGATTGACTTGCCTTTTTGGCAGTCTGGGTTCTCCTGCCAGCATTCAGAAGGTGTTCTGTAGGAAATCTTTCACATGCAGATGATTTGTGGGGAGGAGGGTGATTTCCTCCTCTTACTCCTCTGCCATCTTGAAAGTCCTCCTCTTCCTCTTGTTTTTGAAAGTTTAATGATAATGTCTTGTCTGTGTTACTTTGTGTTTATTTTACTTAGAGTTTGTAAAGTTTCTTGGGGTTCTAGTTCATGCCTTTTCTCAAATTTGAGAATTTTTGTTATTATTTCCTCAAATAATTGGTCTTCCTCTTTCTCTTCACCTTTTTCTCAGAGTCTTATAAAACACATATTAGTCTCCCTAACTGTTTGCATAAATACCTCAGGCTCTGGTCACTTTTTCTTTTCTGTCCTCTAAATCAAATGATTTCAATTATTAATGAGTTTATTGATTCTTTCTTTATTTTGCTTGATCAAGTCTATTTAACCTCTCTAGTAAAATTCTAAATTTAGTTATTACAGTTTTAGCTCCAACATTTCTTATTTTTGCTTCATTTTTATCTATATTTTCATTGATATTCCTTTTTGTTTGTATACAGTTTTTCAAATTTCTTTTAGCTCTTTGTGTTTTATCTGTTTGAGCCATTAAGATAGTTTTCAGTATAAAGTATACTTTAAAATGATGGTGTGATCACTCACCTAGAGCCAGACATCCTGGAATGTGAAGTCCAGTGGGCCTTAGAAAGCATCACTATGAACAAAGCTAGTGGAGGTGATGGAATTCCAGTTGAGCTAGTTCAAATCCTGAAAGATGATGCTGCGAAAGTGCTGCACTCAATATGCCAGCAAAATTGGAAAACTCAGCAGTGGCCACAGGATTGGAAAAGGTCAATTTTCACTCCAATCCCAAAGAAAGGAAATGCCAAAGAATGCTCAAACCACTGCACAATCGCATTCATCTCACACGCTAGCAAAGTAATGCTCAAAATTCTCCAAGCCAGGCTTCAGCAATACGTGAACCGTGAACTTCTTGATGTTCAAGTTGGTTTTAGAAAAGGCAGAGGAACCAGAGATCAAATTGCCAACATCCGCTGGATCATGGAAAAAGCAAGAGAGTTCCAGAAAAATATCTATTTCTCCTTTATTGACTATGCCATAGCCTTTAACTATGTGGATCACAATAAACTGTGGAAAATTCTGAAAGAGATGGGAACACCAGATCACTCGACCTGCCTCTTGAGAAACGTGTATGCAGGTCAGGAAGCAACAGTTAGAACTGGACATGGAACAACAGACTGGTTCCAAATAGGAAAAGGAGTACATCAAGGCTGTATATTGTCACCTTGCTTATTTAACTACTATGCAGAGTACATCATGAGAAATGCTGGGCTGGAAGAAGCACAAGCTGGAATCAAGATTGCCAGGAGAAATACCAATAACCTCAGATATGCAGATGACACCACCCTTATGGCACAAAGTGAAGAGGAACTAAAAAACCCCTTGATGAAAGTGAAAGTGGAGAGTGAAAAAGGTGGCTTAAAGCTCAACATTGAGAAAACTAAGATCATGGCATCTGTTCCCATCACTTCATCAAAAATAGATGGGGAAAAAGTGGACACAGTGTCAGACTTTGTTTTTCTGGGCTCCAAAATCATTGCAGTTGGTGACTGCAACCATGAAATTGAAAGACCCTTACTTCTTGGGAGAAAAGTTATGACCAACCTAGATAGCATAAAGCAGAGACATTACTTTGCCGACTAAGTTCCGTCTAGTCAAGGCTATGGTTTTTCCAGTGATCATGTATGGATGTGAAAGTTGGACTGTGAAGAAATCTGAGCGCTGAAGAGTTGATGCCTGATGCTTTTGAACTGTGGTGTTGAAGAAGACTCTTGAGAGTCCCTTGGACTGCAAGGAGATCCAACCAGTCCATCCTAAAGGAGATTAGTCCTGGGTGATCATGGGAAGGACCGATGCTGAAGCTGAAACTCCAGTACTTTGGCCACCTCATTCAAAGAGTTGACTCATTGTAAAAGACTCTGATGCTGAGAGGGATTGGGGGCAGGAGCAGAAGGGGACGACAGAGGATGAGATGGCTGGATGGCATCACCGACTTGATGGACATGAGTTTGAGTGAACTCCGAGAGTTGGTGTTGGACAGGGAGGCCTGGCGTGCTGTGATTCATGGGGTCGCAAAGAGTCGGACACGACTGAGTGACTGAACTGATCTGATACTTTAAGTTTGTCTAATAAGTTATAATCCTATGTTTTTTTAGTTGTGGTTGCTTCACTTTAGTTTCTTCCTGTAAATGGGTGTGTTTTACTGTTAATTTTATAAAAAAATTTTTTTTATAGGTTTTGTTGTCATTACTGCTGAAAATTGGACTTTTTAAAACATAGCCATCTCCCCTAGTGTTTCTATGCTGGCAGGGGGTTAAGGAAGTTCTTCGTTAATTGACTCATCCTTGGTTCTGAGTTTTGTAATCAGCCTGAGGGAAAAGCTAACATCCTCTAAAGTCTTTTTGGAGCATGCGTTCTGCTATGTCCTGTTTGTGGTTTTCCCCATTTTCCATTATACACAGGCACTGTTATATTCCTATAATTCGCTGAAGACTTACCCCAAATTTACCTTGGGGCCTTTGATGATCTATTTTATGTCTACACCCATATTGTCTTTTCCCTGTCATCTGTGGTGATCTCTGCAGCTTTCCTCAGCAATAACCACTAGTCTGCCTTCCTAAAATCTAAGGCAGAAGAGAAAACAATTCTTCATATGACTTCCAATAGGTTAGAATATTATATGTAAGCTTAACCCAGATCTCTACGATTTCATGGAGGAATTAGATGGATACCTTTTTATATATAACATAGTAATACAACTCATCAACTCTTGTCCCAGGTATCTAAGTATCTTAGTCTTTATGCAGTAAATTCCTTCTTCAGTCTCTGTGAGGATTTGGTTTCAGGACACCCATAGATAGCAAACCCCGTGGATGCTCAAATTCCTTATATAGAATACCATATTATTTGCATATAATGTATGCAATTGTTTTCAAAACTTTAAATCATTTATAGATTACTGTAATAGCTAATACAATGTAAATACTCTGTAAATAGTTATAGATATAATGTAAATGCTATGCAAATATTTGCCTACATGTGATAACTTCAAGCTTTGTTTTTTGGAGTTTTTGTGAATATTTTCAATTTATGACTGGTTAATTTGTGGATGTAGAATCTGTGGACATGGAAGGCTGATTGCTTGCAAGAAGTCTGTGCTGCTCTGGCTGCCTGATTTGAATAATACTACTCTTTCTCTTGCCTGATATTGCAGGTAGGCAAACAAAACTGTCATTTACACATAACTTAGCCAGGGCAGAATATTGCAGATTGGGTCTGCTATGCTCCTCCTAGGTTGAGGTGAAAAATTGGGAACTGGGCTACCACCTCCTCCAGATGAAGACTTTGCTGTGAAGATGAGGGAGTAGGCAAGTGGGAACAAAAGTGCTACAAAATTTCCTATAATTTTGATTGTGGCTTTTTCTGTATCGGCCATATGCTTGGTTGCTGTAAATATTTTGCTGTCTTCAGAGTTCTTATAAGGTGGTGTTAGTCATTTTATTTTTTTTTTTTTTTTTTTTTTTTAATTTTTAGTTTTTTATTTTTTAAATTTTAAAATCTTTAATTCTTACATGCATTCCCAAACATGAACCCCCCTCCCACCTCCCTCCCCAGAACATCTTTCTGGGTCATCCCCATGCACCAGCCCCAAGCATGCTGCATCCTGCGTCAGACATAGACTGGCGATTCAATTCACATGATAGTATACATGTTAGAATGTCATTCTCCCAAATCATCCCACCCTCTCCCTCTCCCTCTGAGTCCAAAAGTCCATTATACACATCTGTGTCTCTTTCCCTGTCTTGCATACAGGGTCATCATTGCCATCTTCCTAAATTCCATATATATGTGTTAGTATACTGTATTGGTGTTTTTCTTTCTGGCTTACTTCACTCTGTATAATCGGCTCCAGTTTCATCCATCTCATCAGAACTGATTCAAATGAATTCTTTTTAACGGCTGAGTAATACTCCATTGTGTATATGTACCACAGCTTTCTTATCCATTCATCTGCTGATGGACATCTAGGTTGTTTCCATGTCCTGGCTATTATAAACAGTGCTGCGATGAACATTGGGGTACATGTGTCTCTTTCAATTCTGGTTTCCTCGGTGTGTATGCCCAGAAGTGGGATTGCTGGGTCATAAGGTAGTTCTATTTGCAATTTTTTAAGGAATCTCCACACTGTTCTCCACAGTGGCTGTACTAGTTTGCATTCCCACCAACAGTGTAGGAGGGTTCCCTTTTCTCCACACCCTCTCCAGCATTTATTGCTTGCAGATTTTTGGATCGCAGCCATTCTGACTGGTGTGAAGTGGTACCTCATTGTGGTTTTGATTTGCATTTCTCTAATAATGAGTGATGTTGAGCATTTTAAAATTACTTTTTATTGGTTCTATTGGGAAGCAAGATGAAGTCTGTAATTTGTTGATGTTAATATCATCAATGTTTCCAGGTTTATTGAAATATAACTGATATGTAATATTGTATAAGTTTAAGGTGTAAAATGTGATGATTTGATACATGTAAATATTGTAAAATGTTAACTACAATATAGTTAACTCATCCATCACCTTGTATAATTACCATTTTTTATTATACTAAGTACATTTAAGATCTATTCTCATAGTAACTTTCAAGTGTACAATATAATATTGTCAACTATAGTCAACATGTACATTAGAAACTTGAAATTCATTATCTTATAGATGAAAGTTTGTACTCTTTGAAAAATATTTCCCTATTTGTTCCACCTCTATCCCCTGGTAACTATCAATGTACTCTGTTAAAATGAATTCCGTGTTTCAGGATACCACATATAAGTGAAAACATATAGGGATGGCTATGGAGGTGCTGGCTGTATGGGTCAGTCCTCAGGGAAAGGGCTGGGGTTGAATGCCTTGAAGACTCTCTGAGGGTGCTAATGTGACACAGCACAGGCAGGAAAGGGGAAACCCTGGGACCATGAGAAACAAAAGATCATTCCCTCAGGAAACCTCTAACACTGCACTGTAACTCCTGGTGTGCTCACAGAACAAAGGACTGCACCCTAGCAAATACCAAAGCTGGGCAAGCCTGTCTATGGTTCCAGAGGCAGAGAAGCAGATGCACAACTACAAGAGGTGGAAGGCAAGGGGCCTCTACGGTCTTGACTCCAGAGACTGCATCTGCTATCAAGCTGTGAGGCTTCCATGAGAAGAGAACTAAAAAGCCTTCAGTTTTTGTGTTCTTACTCATGTCTTCCTGAGATCCTGGACACTTGGATCTGCCAGGAGTGTCACAGCCTGATACCAGCTCCCCTGGGGAAGCACATGATTCTCCTGGGACTGTGCCCTTACAGCTCAGCTGGGAGCCCGAATGACTTGGCACTGTCAAGAGTCTTATGGGAGGTGCATGCCTACCTTGGGCTGTGGTGATCCCTGTGTGGTCTAGCTGCAGCGAGTGATCCTGACACACACGCCAGTGATATTTGCAGTGTCCTTCCCTCTCCACAGCTAGTTGAGCAAGTGAGCCTGAATAAGTGCCCACTTTTGCCCCCTCATGTCGGGGCAGAGATCAGACACTGAAGACATATTTGCAAGCAGAGGCAACCCCCCTCCAAAAAAAGAAAAAAAAAAGCAGAAAGCAGAAGTGTGATGAAAGCAAAGAAGGATGAACCGCCTTAGAAATGGCAGGTGCAGGAGATTAAAATCCTGCCGTTAAACTGAGACTATGCACTTTAGGGGAAACTGTAGAATTTGAGAGCAAGTAGAAGCCACAACAACAGAAGATCTGAGACTGAACTGAAACCGACCACTCTGATCACAACAGTTCCATAGACCTTCCTAGATGTACTGGAGGACTTTCTCAGTGGGCAACTTGACAGGAGCAGGGAAATGGAGGAATCATATGAACATTCCTCTCAATACCACTGTGTATATACTTCCCACCTCCTATAATATTTAAAATTTTATTATTAGTTTTAATTTTCATTTTATTAGTTTTTAGAGTTGTAAGATATTTATTCTTTTTTTAATCTTTCTTTCTTTTCTTCCCCCAACTTTTTTCTCTTTTTCCCCTCATACTGTCCTAATAAGGTTTTTTATTACATTTCTATTTTTCAGTTGAGTTCTGTTCAGTCACTCAGTCGTGTCCTACTCTTTGTGACTCCAGGGACTGCAGCATGCCAGGCTTCCCTGTCCATCACCAATTCCTGGAGCTTGCTCAGACTTATGTCCATTGAGTTGGTGATGCCATCCAACCATCTCATCCTCTGACTTCCAGCTTTTTCATTTCATCCCCTTATGATGAAAAGGACATCTTTTTTGGGTGTTGGTTCTAGAAGGTCTTGTAAGTCTTCATAGAACTGTCTCTATTTTTATAGCCTACTTTTTCCTTTCTTGAAAAGAACACCTTATTATTTAAATAAATTGCAAATTTTTTAGTTTTTGTGTTCAATATTTTGTTTTACATTGTATTTTTGGGAATCTAATTTTTATTTTAGTTTTTGGTTTTCAATATCCATTTTTCACTTAGTGATTTGATTATTAACTTGATTGCTCTCTTCTCTTTTTACTCTCCCTTTTATCCTTGTCACCTATTTCTCCTTTCTCTTTCTTCTGTTTTCTATATAACTCTGGGAGTCTCTTTGGGTATTCCTGGCTGTGGAGAATTGCTTCATCATAAACCTAGGGAATTTGTCTTCTGTGTTGTATGGCTTGAGTTTTGATGCTACTGTAAGAGATTGGGACTGAAACCCAGAGGCGGGAGATTCAACTTCAGGACTTTGGATGATCAGAGAACTCCTGACACCAGGGAACATTAATAGAGGAGAGCCCACCCAAAAGCCTCCATGTCTACACTGAGACTGAGCTCCATTCAAGAACCAGCAAGTTTAATTGCAGGACATTTCACTCAAATCTTCTAACAAAACAGGAACACAGCATTTCACAATATGACAGGCTGCCCAAAGACATATCAAACCAATAAGTTCAGGTCAGTTCAGTTCAGGTGCTCAGTCGTTTCTGAGTCTTTGCGACCCAAAAAACTGTAACACGCCAGGCCTCCCTGTCCATCACCAACTCCTGGAATTCACCCAAACTCATGTCCATTGAGTCGGTGATGCCATCCAACCATCTCATCCTCCGTTTTCTCCTTCTCCTCCTGCCTTCAATCTTTCCCAGCATCACGGTCTTTTCAAATGAGTCAGCTCTTTGGATCAGGTGGCCAAATTATTGGAGTTTCAGCTTCAACATCAGTCCTTCCAATGAACACCCAGGACTAATCTCCTTTAGGATGGACTGGTTGGATCTCCTTGCAGTCCAAAGGCTCTCAAGAGTCTTCTCTAACACCACAGTTTAAAAGCATCAACTCTTTTGTGCTCAGCTTTCTCTATAGTGCAGCTTTCACATCCATACATGACTACTGGAAAAACCATAGCCTTAACTAGATGGACCTTTGTTGACAAAGTAACATCTCTTCTTTTTAATATGCTGCCTAGGTTGCTCATAACTTTCCTTCCAAGGAGTAAGCAACTTTTAATTGTATGGCTGCAATCACCATCTGCAGTGATTTTGGAGCCCCCCAAAATAAAGTCTGACACTGTTTCCCCATCTATTTGCTATGAAGTGATGGGACTGGATGCCATGATCTTAGTTTTCTGAATGTTGAGCTTTAAGTGAGCTTTTCACTCTCCTCTTTCACTTTCATCAAGAGGCTTTTTAGTTCCTCTTCACTTTCTGCCATAAGGGTAATGTCATCTGCATATCTGAAGTTATTGATATTTCTCCTGGCAATCTTGATTCCAGCTTGTGTTTCCTCCAGCCCAGTGTTTCTCATGATGTACTTTGCATATAAGTTAAATAAGCAGGGTGACAATATACAGCCTTGCCATACACCTTTTCCTATTTGGAATTAGTCTGTTGTTCCACGTCCAGTTCTAATTGTTGCTTCCTGACCTGCATACAGGTTTCTCAAGAGGCAAGTCAGGTGGTAGACAACCCAAAACTCACTACTGGACACTGCACTGCCCTCCAGGAAGACAAGATTCAGCTCCATCCACCAGGACACATGCACAAGTCCCTCCAACCAGGAAACTGTCACAAATCACTGGTCAAACACCACCAAGAGAAAGCAGACTCCACAACTGAGAGGAACTAGGACAGTCCAGCTTGCAGAAAGGGGACCTCAAACACAACAAACTAAACAAAATGAAAATACAGAGAAATATCCAGCAGGTGATGGAATATAGTAAAAACCCACCAGACCAAACAAAAGAGGAAGAGATAGGGAGTCTACCTGAATAAGAATTCAGAATATTAATAGTAAAGATAATCCAAAATATTGAAAACAAAATGGAGGCTTGACTAAATAGACTGGAGGCATGGACTGAGAGAATGCAAGAAATGCATAACAAGGACTGAGAAGATATAAAGAATAGTCAATCAGCAATGAGGAACACAATAACTGAGACTAAACCACTCTAGAGGGAACTAACTGTAGAGTAACTGAGGCAGAAGAAAGGATATGTGAGCCAGAAGATAGAATGGTGGAAATAACTGAAACAAAGCAGAATAAACAAAAAGAAATGAGACCTCTGGGACAATGTTAAGCCCCTTAACATTCTAATCATAGGTGCACCAGAAGAAAAAGACAAAAGGAAAGGGCATGATAAAATATTCGAGGAGATAATAGTCAAAAACTTCCCTAAAACAGGGAAGGAAACAGCCACTCAAGTCCATGAACGGCTGAGAATCCCATAGAGGATAAACCCAAAGAGAAACATACCAAGACACATATTAATCAACTAACAAAAATTAAACACAAAGAACAAATATGAAAGGCAGCAAGGGGAAGACAACAAATAACATACAAGGGGATTCCCATAAGGATAACAGCTGATCTTTCAATAGAAACTCTGCAGGCCAGAAGGGAATGGTAGGATATACTTAAAGTGATGAAAAGGAAAAGCCTTTAATCAAGAATACTCTACCCATCAAGGATTTCATTCAGATTTGAAGGAAAAATCAAATGCTTTACAGATAAGCTAAAGCTTAGAGAATTCAACACCACCAAACCAGCTCTTCAACAAATGGTAAAGGAACTTCTCTAGACTGGAAACATAGAAAAGGCCTATAAAAACAAACTCAAAACAATCAAGTAAATGGTAAGTGGATCCTACTTTTCAATGATTACCATAAATGTAAATGGCGGCAGCAGCGGGCCGGTGCACTAAGCGCGGCTGAGAGCTACCCCACATCCGAAGTCAGGGACAGTGGCCCAGAGTGCCAGGCTGCGACGGTGCAGTTTCAGAAGGGAGGACCCACGCCGCCTCCAAAGTCAGGGGTGGCGGCTGAGAGGACCTACCCCACATCGGAGGTCAGTGGCGGCCGGGAGGAGACACCCCGCCTCCGAGGTCAGGGCGGCGGCTGGGAGGAGCTACACAGCGTCTGAGGTCAGTGGCAGCCAGGAGGAGACACCCCACGTCCGAGGTCTGGCGGCTGGGAGAAGCCACCTCGCGCCAGAGGCCGGGGGCAGTGACCCTGAGGAGCCACCCCAAGCCCGAGGCCAGGGGCAGCAGCTGTGAGGAGCCACTGATGCCCAAGGCCAAGGGCCAGCAGTAAGGAGAGCAACCTGAGGAGCGGTGGCTGAGCAGGCACAGGAGGGCCTAGAGGAGCTATCCTACGTTGAAGGTCAGGAAGGGTGGCAGTAAGGAGATACCCCTCGTCCAAGGTAAGGAGCAGCAGCTGTGCTTTGCTGGAGCAGCCATGAAGAGATATCCCTCACCCAAGGTAAGAGAAACCCAAGTAAGATGGTAGGTGTTGCAAGAGGGCATCAGAGGGCAGACACACTGAAACCATACTCACAGAAAACTAGTCAATCTAATCACACTAGGACCACAACCTTGTCTAATGCAATACAACCAAGATATGCCTGGGGGGGGGGCGCACCTCCAAGACGGGCGGGTCATGGTGGAGAGGTCTGACAGAATGTGGTCCACTGGAGAAGGGAATGGCAAGCCACTTCAGTATTCTTGCCTTGAGAACCCCATGAACAGTATGAAAAGGCAAAATGATAGGATACTAAAAGAGGTACTCACCAGGTCAGCAGGTGCCCAATATGCTACTGGAGGTCAGTGGAGAATAACTCCAGAAAGAATGAAGGGATGGAGCCAAAGCAAAAACAATACCCAGTTGCGGATATGACTGGTGATAGAAGCAAGATCTGATGCTGTAAAGAGCAATATTGCATGGGAACCTGGAATGTCAGGTCCATGAATCAAAGCAAATTGGAAGTGGTCAAACAAGAGATGGCAAGAGTGAACGTCAACATTCTAGGAATCAGCGAACTAAAATGGACTGGAAGGGGTGATTGTAACTCAGATGACCATTATATCGACTACTGCAGGCAGGAATCCCTCAGAAGAAATGGAGTAGCCATGACGGTCAACAAAAGAGTCCGAAATGCAGTACTTGGATGCAATCTCAAAAATGACAGAATGATCTCTGTTCGTCTCCAAGGCAAACCATTCAATATCACAGTTATCCAAGTCTATGCCCCAACCAGTAACGCTGAAGAAGCTGAAGTTGAACGGTTTTATGAAGACCTACAAGACCTTTTAGAACTAACACCCAAAAAAGATGTCCTTTTCATTCTAGGGGACTGGAATGCAAAACTAGGAAGTCAAGAAACACCTGGAGTAACAGGCAGATTTGGCCTTGGAATGCGGAATGAAGCAGGGCAAAGACTAATAGAGTATTGCCAAGAAAATGCACTGGTCATAGCAAACACCCTCTTCCAACAACACAAGAGAAGACTCTACACATGGACATCACCAGATGGTCAACACCAAAATCAGATTGATTATATTCTTTGCAGCCAAAGATGGTGAAGCTCTATACGGTCAAGAAAAACAAGACCAGGAGCTGACTGTGGCTCAGATCATGAACTCCTTATTACCAAACTCAGACTCAAATTGAAGAAAATAGGGAAAACTGCTAGACCATTCAGGTATGACCTAAATCAAATCCCTTATGATTATGCAGTGGAAGTGAGAAATAGATTTAAGGGCCTAGATCTGATAGACAGAGTGCCTGATGAACTATGGAATAAGGTTCGTGACATTGTACAGGAGACAGGGATCAGGACCATCACCAAGGAAAAGAAATGCAAAAAAGCAAAATGGCTGTCAGGGGAGGCCTTACAAATAGCTGTGAAAAGAAGAGGCGAGAAGCATAGGAGAAAAGGAAAGATATAAGCATCTGAATGCAGAGTTCCAAAGAATAGCAAGAAGAGATAAGAAAGCCTTCTTCAGTGATCAATGCAAAGAAATAGAGGAAAACAACAGAATGGGAAAGACTAGAGATCTGTTTAAGGAAATTAGAGATACCAAGGGAATATTTCATGCAAAAATGGGCTCAATAAAGGACAGAAATGGTATGGACTTAACAGAAGCAGAAGATATTAAGAAGAGGCGGGAAGAATACACAGAAGAAATGTACAAAAAAGATCTTCATGACCCAGATAATCATGATGATGTGATCACTCACCTAGAGCCAGACACCCTGGAATGTGAAGTCAAGTGGGCCTTAGAAAGCATCACTAGGAACAAAGCTAGTGGAGGTGATGGAATTCCAGTTGAGCTATTTCAAATCCTGAAAGATGATGCTGTGAAAGTGCTGCACTGAATATGCCAGCAAATTTGGAAAACTCAGCAGTGGCCACAGGACTGGAAAAGATCAGTTTCCATTCCAATTCCAAAGAAAGGCAATGCCAAAGAATGCTCAAACTACCGCACAATTGCACTCATCTCACATGCTAGTAAAGTAAAGCTCAAAATTCTCCAAGCCAGGCTTCAGCAATAGGTGAACCGTGAACTCCCTGATGTTCAAGCTGGTTTTAGAAAAGGCAGAGGAACCAGAGATCAAATTGCCAACATCCGCTGGATCATGGGAAAAGCAAGAGAGTTCCAGAAAAACATCTATTTATGCTTTATTGACTATGCCAAAGCCTTTGACTGTGTGGATCACAATAAACCGTGGAAAATTCTGGAAGAGATAGGAATAGCAGACCACCTAACCTTGCTCTTGAGAAATCTGTATGCAGGTTAGGAAGCACCAGTTAGAAGTGGACATGGAGCAACAGACTGGTTCTAAATAGGAAAAGGAGTACATCAAGGCTGTATATTGTCACCCTGCTTATTGAACTTCTATGCAGAGTACATCATGAGAAACGCTGGACTGGAAGAAACACAAGCTGGAATCAAGATTGCCGGGAGAAATATCAATAACCTCAGATATGCAGATGACACCACCCTTATGGCAGAAAGTGAAGACAAACTAAAAAGCCTCTTGATGAAAGTGAAAGAGGAGAGTGAAAAAGTTGGCTTAAAGCGCAACATTGAGAAAACGAAGATCATGGCATCCGGTCTCATCACTTCATGGGAAATAGATGGGGAAACAATGGAAACAGTGTCAGACTTTATTTTTGGGGGCTCCAAAATCCTGCAGATGTTGATTGCAGCCATGAAATTAAAAGACGCTTACTCCTTGGAAGAAAAGTTATGACCAACCTAGATAGCATATTAAAAAGCAGAGACATTACTTTGCTGACTAAGGCCCGTCTAGTCAAGGCTATGGTTTTTCCTGTGGTCGTGTATGGATGTGAGAGTTGGACTGTGAAGAAGGCTGAGCACCGAAGAATTGATGCTTTTGAACTGTGGTGTTGGAGAAGACTCTTGAGAGTCCCTTGGACTGCAAGGAGATCCAACCAGTCCATTCTGAAGGAGATCAACCCTGGGATTTCTTTGAAAGGAATGATGCTAAAGCTGAAACTCCAGTACTTTGGTCACCTCATGCGAAGAGTTGTCTCATTGGAAAAGACTCTGATGCTGGGAGGGATTGGGGGCAGGAGGAGAAGGGGACGACAGAGGATGAGATGGCTGGATGGCATCACGTACTCGATGGACGTGAGTCTGAGTGAACTCTGGGAGTTGGTGATGGAGAGGGAGGCCTGGCATGCTGTGATTCATGGGGTCACAAAAAGTCGGACAGGACTGAGTGACTGAACTGAACTGAACTGAAATGGGTTAAATGCTCCAACCAATAGAAATAAACTGGTTGAATGGATACAGAGGTAAGATCCCTGTATATGTTGTCTACAAGAGACCCACTTCAAACCTAGGGACACATACAGACTGAAAGTGAGGGGCTGGAAAAATATGTTTTATGCAAACTGAAGCCAAAAGAAAGCGAGGTGGCAGTACTCATATCAGATAAAAGAGACTTTAAATAAAGATGTTATAAGAGACAAAGAGGGACACTACATATTGATCAAGCAATTAATCCCAGAAGACAAAATAAGTATTATATATGCACCCAACATAAGAGCACCTCAACACATAAGGCAAATGCTAACAACTCTTAAAGGGGAAATCAACAGTAATACAATAATAATGGGAGACTTTAATACCCCACTCAAACAAATGAACAGATCATACAGAGAGATTAATTCAAAAACAAAACGTTTCACCTTTTTCTCATACACACAGAATATTCTCCAGAATTTATCATGTTTTATGGTACAAATCAAGCCTAGGTAAATTTTAAAAAATTGAAATAATTTCAAGCAGCTTTTCTGATCACAGTGCTGTAAGATTACAGATCAGCTACAGGAAAAAAACCTATAAAAAACACAAATACATAAAGGGTAAGCAACATGCTTTTGAATAACAAACAGATCACTGAAGAAGTAAAAAAGGAAATCAAAGTATGCCTGGAAACAAATTACAATGAAAACACAGCAACCCAAAGCCTATGGGATGCAGTAAAAGCAATCCTAAAGAGGATAGTTCATACCAATACAAGTCTACCTTAAGAAACTAAGAGAAATCAAACAACCTAATCTTACATCTAAAGCAACAAGAAGAACAGAAAAATCCCCTAAGTTAGTAGAAGGAAAGAAATTATAAAGATCAGAACAGAAATAAATGAAATAGAAATGAAGGAGACTATAGCAAAGATCAGGAAAACTAAAAGCTAGTTCTTTAGAAGATAAACAAAATTGACAAACTGTTAGTGAGACTCAAGAAAAAATAAAGGAGAAGAAACTTATCAATAAAATTAGAAATAAAAAAGTGAAGTAACAACAGACAACACAGAAATACAAAATATCATAAGAGACTACTATGAGAAGATCTATGCCAATAAAAAGGACAACTTGGAAGAAATGGACAAATTGTTAGAAAAATGTAACCTTCCAAAATGGAACCAGGAAGAAATAGGAAATATGAACCAGCCAATCATAAGCATGGAAATTGAAACTGTAATAAAAAATCTTCCAACAGGCAAAAGTCCAGGACCAGAAGGCTTCACAGGTGAATTCTACCAAAAATTTACAGAAGAGCTAACACCTATCCTGCTCAAACACTTCCAGAAAATTGCAGAGGAAGGACAGCTCCCAAACTCATTCTACGAGGCCACCATCACCCTGATACCAAAACCAGACACAGATGCCACAAGAAAAAGAAAGAAAGAAAGAAAATTGCAAGCCAAATATCACTGACAAACATAGATGCAAAAATGTCCAACAAAATTCTAGCAAACAAAATCCAACAACACATTAGAAAGGTCATATATCATAATCAAGTGGACTTTATCCCAGGGATGCAAGGATGCTTCAACATATGCAAATCAATCAATGTGATACAGCATTTCAAAAAATTGAAAGATAAAAACCATGTGATGATTTCAATAGATTGAGAGAAAATCTTTGATAAAATTCAACACACATTTGTGATAAAACCTCTCCAGAAAGCAAACACAGAAGGAACATACCTCAACATAATAAAGGGCATATATAACAAACACACAGCAAATATTATCTTCAACAGTGAAAAACTGAAAGCATTCCTTCTAAGATCAGAAACAAGACAAGGGTGCCCATTCTCACCACTATTATTCAAAACAGTTTTGGAAATCTTACCACAGAAATCACAGAAGAAAAAAAAAAAGTAGAAGGAATCCAGATTGTAAAAGAAGTAAAACTCTCACTGTTTGCAGATGACATGATTCTCTACATAGAAAACCCTAAAGATGCTACCAGAAAATTAATAGAGCCAATCAATGAATATAGTAAAGTCACAGAATATAAAATTAACACATAGAAATCCTTTGCATTCCTATACACTGATAATGAAAGATCATAAAGAGAAATGACGGAAACAAGTCCATCATGACTGCGACAAAATGAATAAAATACTTAGGAATAAACCTACCTAATTTGGGCGGGTCATGGAGGACAGGTCTGACAGAATGTGGTCCACTGGAGAAGGGAATGGCAAGCCACTTCAGTATTCTTGCCTTGAGAACACCATGAACAGTATGAAAAGGCAAAATGATAGGATACTGAAAGAGGTACTCCCCAGGTCAGCAGGTGCCCAATATGCTACTGGAGGTCAGTGGAGAAATAACTCCAGAAAGAATGAAGGGATGGAGCCAAAGCAAAAACAATACCCAGCTGTGGATGTGACTGGTGATAGAAGCAAGGTCCGATGCTGTAAAGAGCAATATTGCATAGGAACCTGGAATGTCAGGTCCATGAATCAAGGCAAATTGGAAGTGGTCAAACAGGAGATAGCAAGAGTGAACGTCGACATTCTAGGCTAAAACTCCACTACTTTGGCCACCTCATGCAAAGAGTTGACTCATTGGAAAAGACTCTGATGCTGGGAGGGATTGGGGGCATGAGAAGAAGGGGACGACAGAGGATGAGATGGCTGGATGGCATCACTGACTCAATGGACGTGAATCTGAGTGAACTCCGGGAGTTGGTGATGGACAGGGAGGCCTGGCGTGCTGTGATGCATGGGGTCGCAAAGAGTCAGACACGACTGAGCACCTGAACTGAATTGAACTGAACTGAAAGAGACAAAAGCCTTGTATGCAGAAAACTATGACACAGATGAAAGAAATCAGAGAACACAGATGGAGCAATATACCATGTTCAGGACTGGAAAAATCAATATTGTGAAAATGACTTTACTACCCAAAGCAATTTATAGATTTGCAATTCTTATCAAACTGCCAATGGTATTTTTCACAGAACTAGAACAAATAATTTCTCAATGTGTATGGAAACACAAAAGACCCTGAATAGCCAAAGCAATCTCGAGAAAGAAGAACGAAACAGGAGAAATCAACTTTCCTGACTTCAGCCTATACTACATACAGCCTTCACTATACTGAGTAGCCAAATACTGTGCTGCACTCAATATGCGAGCAAATTTGGAAAACTCAGCAGTGGCCACAGGACTGGAAAAGGTCAGTTTTCATTCCAATCCCAAAGAAAGGCAATGTCAAAGAATACTCAAATTACTGCACAATTACACTCATCTTACACGCTAGTAAAGTAATGCTCAAAATTCTCCAAGCCAAGCCTCAGCAATATGTGAACCGTGAACTTCTAGATGTTCAAGGTGGTTTCAGAAAAGGCAGAGGAACCAGAGATCAAATTGCCAACATCCGCTGGATCAAAAAAGCAAGAGACCTCCAGAAAAACATCTATGTTTGCTTTATTGACTATGCCAAAGCCTTTGACTGTGTGGATCCCAATAAACTGTGGAAAATTCTGAAAGAGATGGGAATACCAGACCACCTGACCTGCCTCTTGAGAAACCTATATGCAGGTCAGGAAGCAACAGTTAGAACTGGACATGGAACAACAGACTGGTTCCAAATAGGAAAAGGAGTACGTCAAGGCTGTATATTGTCACCCTGCTTATTTAACTTCTATGCAGAGTACATCATGAGAAACGCTGGGCTGGAGGAAGCACAAGCTGAAATCAAGATTGCCAGGAGAAATATCAATAACCTCATATATGCAGATAACACCACCCTCATGGCAGAAAGTGAAGAGGAGCTAAAAAGCCTCTTGATGAAAGTGAAAGAGGAGAGTGAAAAAGTTGGCTTAAAGCTCAACAATGAGTGACTGAACTGAACTGAACTGATATACAAATATACAATATTGAATAGCTGAATAACCAAAGCAATCTTGAGAAAGAAGAATGACACAGGAGGAATCAACTTTCCTGACTTCAGTCTATACTATATACAACCTCAGTTCAATTCAGTTCAGTTCAGTCGCTCAGTCGTGTCTGACTCTTTGCGACCCCATGAATCGCAGTACGCCAGGCCTCCTTGTCCATCACCAACTCCCAGAGTTCACTCAAATTCAAGTCCATTGAATCGGTGATGCCATCCAGCCATCTCATCCTTTGTCGTCCCCTTCTCCTCCTGCCCCCAATCTTCCCAGCATCAGTCTTTTCCAATGAGTCAACTCTTTGCATGAGGTGACCAAAGTATTGGAGTTTCAGCTTCAGCATCAGCCCTTCCAATGAACACCCAGGACTGATCTCCTTTAAAATGAACTGGGTGGATCTCCTTGTAGTCCAAGTGACTCTCAACAGTCTTCTCCAACACCATAGTTGAAAAGCATCAATTCTTTGGCGCTCAGTTTCTTCACAGTCAAACTCTCACATCCATACATGATCAGTGGAAAAACCATAACCTTGACTAGATGGACCTTTGTTGGCAAAGTAATTTCTCTGCTTTTTAATATGCTATCTAGGTTGGTTATCAGAGAAGGCGATGGCACCCCACTCCAGCATTCTTGCCTGAAAAATCCCATGGACAGAGGAGCCTGGTAGGCTGCAGTCCATGGGGTCGCAAAGAGTCGGACACGACTGAGCGACTTCACTTTCACTTTTCACTTTCATGCATTGGAGAAGGAAATGGCAACCCACTCCAGTGTTCTTGCCTGGAGAATCCCAGGGACAGGGGAGCCTGATGGGCTGCTGTCTATGGGGTTGCACAGAGTCGGACATGACTGAAACGACTTAGCAGCTGCAGCAGCAGGTTGGTTATAACTTTCCTTCCATGGAGTAAAAGTCTTTTAATTTCATGTCTGCAATCACCATGTGCAGTGATTTTGAAGCCCCTCAAAATAAAGTCTGACACTGTTTCCCATGTTTCCCCATCTATTTCCCATGAAGTGATGGGACCAGAGGCCATGATCTTAGTTTTCTGAATGTTGAGCTTTAAGCCAACTTTTTCACTCGCCTCTTTCACTTTCATCAGGAGGCTTTTTACTTTCTCTTCCCTTTCTGCCATAAGGGTAGTGTCATCTGCATATCTGAGGTTATTAATATTTCTCCTGCCAGTCTTGATTCCAGCTTGTGCTTCTTCCAGCCCAGTGTTTCTCATGATGTACTCTGCACATAAGTTAAATAAGCAGGGTGACAATATACAGCCTTGGCGTACTCCTTTTCTATTTGGAACCTATCTGTTGTTCCATGTCCAGTTCTAACTGTTGCTTCCTGACCTGCATATAGGTTTCTCAAGAGGCAGTTCAGGTCTATACTATAGTATAACCATCAAGACAGTATGGTACTTACACAAAAATAGAAATATAGATCAATGAAACAATATATAAAGTCTGGAGATGAATCCATACACCCATGGACAGCTTATCTTTAACAAATGAGGTAAATTTATATAATAGAGAAAAGACAGTCTCTTCAACAAGTGTTGAAGAGAAAACTGGTCAACCATGTGTAAAAGAATGAAACTAGAACACACAATTGCCTTTGAATGAGAACTTTCTTTCCAGTATTTTTAGGTCTACAAGGCATATCATTAAAAATTATGATTGTGGAAAATAAGGACAGTTTAAATATAACTGAGGGATGAGGCTGTGGTTTTTCTTCTTGATTAGTTGCTGTAACATTATCCTTCAGGTGGCTGGGGAATTATTATATTTTCTTTAGACATCATTGAAGTCTTAAAAGTGAAAGTGTTAGTCACTCAGTTGTGTCCAACTCCTTGCAATCCCATGAACTGTAGACGACCAGGCTCTTCTGTCCATGGAATTCTGCAGGCAAGAATACTGGACTGGGTTGCCATTTCCTTCTCCAGGGGATCTTCCCAATTCAGGGATCAAACCTGGGTCTCCTGCATTGCAGACAGATTCTTTATCATCTGAGCCACCAGGGAAGCCCCATTAAACTCTTTGACATCAATAAAGCTCTTGCAAGACCACTTTGATGTGAAAGGAATTCTGCCATTTGCTAGCACCAAGATGGTTGTTTGACTTACCACTCCATTAGAACTATTAATTATGTTCATACTATTTTTGTTGCAAATCTTACAAAGGAGAGTGATTCTGGATATTTAGGTCCACGTTCTGTTTTAAGGCTATATATCCATTTTTCATAAACAGTTACTATCCCTTTCCATCTTCTGTCATATGTTCATCATTTTCTAGACCACAGCTAACTGTGAAGTCTCCTCTTTCTTTCTGGCCTTCTTCAGGTTCTTCTAACAGTCAGAAATTACAAGGGACTTTGGCACATGGAGGAAGGGAGGACACTAGCAGAGCCAACTTAAACAGGCCATTATATCCAGCTTTTAATCCTCACAACTTCTCAACTCCTAGATATATCCCCTTTACAGAGATTCAAAATCCTGAATCTTGAAGCCAGCTGGTGGAGGAGGGAAGATTAAAATACAAGCTTCTTATCAGCAATGCTCACAAACGTCTGCTATTTGCAGAGATTCCTCAATTCCTGGAATGATTCCCTGAGAGCTCTGATGGTAAAAAGTCTGCCTGATAGCTCAGATGGTAAAAAGTCTGCCTGAAGTGTTGGAGACCCAGGTTCAATTCCTTGGTGGGGAAGATCCCCTGGAGAAGTAAATGGCAACCCACTCCAGGATTATTGCCTGGGAAATTCTGGAGAAATCTGACAGGCTACAGTTCATGGGGTCACAAAGAGTCAGACACGACTGAGCGACTTCATTTCACTCGGTTCTTGGAGGAATTTCTTACAAGCAAAGTGTACAAAGTGAATTGCTGTACATTGAATCTTTCAGCATTGTCACCCCATTTTTCTTGCTACTTCATAAGGATACTCTTAAGTAAAAAAACCTTGGTTTTCCTTAAATGCATAGCAATGAAGAATATAATTTGGGACCATTGCCATGATTAATGCTAAAGTGTCCATAGTTTTACTCACTATTTGCATCAGTGCAAATCCAACACATTGAAAAATGCAAATGACATATTAGTATTATTATGAAATTAGCTGGACTCCCTGAATATGTCTTAAGTATCACCAGGGGTCCACGAACCACACTTTGAGAACTGAGCAACCACCTAAAGACATGTATGAATTTCAACTATATTCCACAAGATGGTGCTATTATAATGCATATCAGTAATTAAATGTTGCATCAAAATTGATTTTAAAAATTTGGTTGGTTTCATAAACCAATGTATAATGTATATACTGAGAAAGTTTCCTTAGTGGGCTCTTGGTAGCACCAGTCTACCTTTTTATCTGAACCCTCACTTGCAGTGCATAACCTTGTTCTCTGAATACTGCTTTGTCCATGGTTCCTCCCATATAAATCCTTTCCTCAGGGACATACACTTCATGTTAATTTGGATGGTGATAAAGCATCACTGACTCGATAGACGTGAGTCTGAGTGAACTCCGGGAGTTGGTGATGGACAGGGAGGCCTGGCGTGCTGCGATTCATGGGGTCGGAAAGAGTTGGACATGACTGAGCGACTGAACTGAACTGAACTGAACTGAACTGAAGTTGGCAATCATGAACTCTCAAAGCCGTATCAAATTTAATGTTACTATTAAGAACACTGTATGCTTTAAAATCGTGTTTTCATCCTTTATAATTCTCATGCCTCTAGATTATAAACATACAAATTTCATGTCACCATTAGAATTTTGATATGGGTTTTTGATAAGGGAAATATTGCTCTCTGTGAACAATGGAATGAAGTTCGCGACATTGTGCAGGAGACAGGGATCAAGATCATCCCCATGGAAAAGAAATGCAAAAAAGCAAAATGGCTGTCTGGGGAGGCCTTACAAATAGCTGTGAAGAGGAGAGAGGTGAAAAGCAAAGGAGAAAAGGAAAGATATAGGCATCTAAATGCAGAGTTCCAAAGAATAGCAAGAAGAGATAAGAAAGCCTTCTTCAGCAATCAATGCAAAGAAATAGAGGAAAACAACAGATTGGGAAAGACTAGAGATCTCTTCAAGAAAATTAGAGATACTAAGGGAACATTTCATGCAAAGATGGGCTCGATAAAGGACAGAAATGGTATGGATCTAACAGAAGCAGAAGATATTAAGAAGAGGTGGCAAGAATACATGGAAGAACTGTACAAAAAAGATCTTCATGACCCAGATAATCATGATGATGTGATCACTAATCTAGAGCCAGACATCCTAGAATGTGAAGTCAAGTCGGCCTTAGAAAGCATCACTATGAACAAAGCTAGTGGAGGTGATGGGATTTCAATTGAGCTGTTTCAAATCCTGAAAGATGATGCTGTGAAAGTGCTGCACTGAATATGCCAGCAAATTTGGAAAACTCAGCAGTGGCCACAGGACTGGAAAAGGTCAGTTTTCATTCCAATCCCAAAGAAAGGCAATGCCAAAGAATGCTCAAACTACTGCACAATTGCACTCATCTCACATGCTAGTAAAGTAATGCTCAAAATTCTCCAAGCCAGGCTTCAGCAATAGGTGAACCGTGAACTCCCTGGTGTTCAAGTTGGTTTCAGAAAAGGCAGAGGAACCAGATATCAGATTGCCAACATCTGCTGGATCATGGAAAAAGCAAGAGAGTTCCAGAAAATCATCTATTTCTGCTTTATTGACTATGCCAAAGCCTTTGACTGTGTGGATCCCAATAAACTGTGGAAAATTCTGAAAGAGTTGGGAATACCAGACCACCTAACCTGCCTCTTGAGAAATCTGTATGCAGGTCAGGAAGCAACAGTCAAAACTGGACATGGAACAACAGACTGGTTCCAAATAGGAAAAGGAGTACGTCAAGGCTGTATATTGTCATTCTGCTTATTTAACTTATATGCAGAGCACATCATGAGAAACGCTGGAGTGGAAGAAACACAAGCTGGAATCAAGATTGCCAGGAGAAATATCAATAACCTCAGATATGCAGATGACACCACCCTTATGGCAGAAAGTGAAGAGGAGCTAAAAATCCTCTTGATGAAAGTGAAAGAGGAGAGCAAAAAAGTTGGCCTAAAGCTCAACATTCAGAAAAGGACGATCATGGCATCTGGTCCCATCACTTCATGGGAAATAGATGGGGAAACAGTGGAAACAGTGTCAGACTTTACTTTTTTTGGGCTCCAGAATCACTGCAGATGGTGACTGCAGCCATGAAATTAAAAGATGCTTACTCCTTGGAGGAAAAGTTATGACCAACCTAGATAGTACATTCAAAAGCAGAGACATTACTTTGCCGACTAAGGTCCGTCTAGTCAAGGCTATGGTTTTTCCAATAGTCATGTATGGATGTGAGAGTTGGACTGTGAAGAAGTCTGAGCACCGAAGAATTGATGCTTTTGAACTGTGGTGTTGGAGAAGACTCCTGAGAGTCCCTTGGACTGCAAGGAGATCCAACCAGTCCATTCTGAAGGAGATCAGCCCTGGGATTTCTTTGGAAGGAATGATGCTAAAGCTGAAACTCCAGTACTTTGGCTACCTCATGCGAAGAGTTGACTCATTGGAAAAGACTGTGATGCTGGGAGGGATTGGGGGCAGGAGGAGAAGGGGACGACAGAGGATGAGATGGCTGGATGGCATTACGGATTTGATGGACGTGAGTCTGAGTGAACCCCGGGAGTTGGTGATGAACAGGGAGGCCTGGCGTGCTGCGATTCATGGGGTCGCAAAGAGTCAGACACGACTGAGTGACTGAACTGAACTGAACTGGACTTCCTTAGCAGCTCAGTGGCAAAAAATATGCCTGACTATTTAGGAGATGCAGGTTTGACCCCTTAGTCAGGAAGATCCCCTGGAGAAGAAAATGGCAGCCCATTCCAGTATTCTTGCCTGGGAAATTCCATGTACAGAGGAGCCTGGTGGTCTACAGTCCATGGGGTTGCAAAAGAGTCAGACATGACTTAGCTACAACAATGTTGCTCTCTTTAATAATTATGTCCTATCACTTTCATATACCCCACTAGCCAGGAAGCTTTTGCCAGGCTTTATTTTGTATTCTATACTATGTGAGTGAAGTCGCTCAGTCCAACTCTTTGCGACCCCACGGACAGTAGCCTATCAGGCTCTTCCGTCCATGGGATTTTCCAGGCAAGAGTGCTGGAGAGGATTGCCATTTCCTTCTCCAGGGGATCTTCCCGACTCAGGAATAGAACCTGGGTCTCCCACATTGCAGGCAGACGCTTTACCGTCTGAGCCACCAGGAAGATTAGGTATTCTATACTATAAAACAATGGGATCCATTTCATTTTTTAGATATAAAATTATAATATTTAGTATATTTATTTTCAAATCGTCTGCCACCCACATTACCCTCAGTGCTTTGACATTTTTAAAGAGGTTCTACTGTCTGCAATTTCTCTGTTAAACATTTATTCATTCAATTCTTTTTTTTTCTTTTCTTACTCTTTATTTTTTAATTTTAATTTTTAAATTTAAGTTTATTTATTTTAATTGGAGGCTAATTACTTTACAATATTGTATTGGTTGCTTGCTGCTGGTGCACTGGGATGACTCATTCAATTCTTAAACACCTTTCTTTGGAGTTCTTTATTAAATGGTGAATTACTATTGCTCCTTGGAAGAAAAGTTATGACAAACCTAGACAGCACATTAAAAGGCAGAGACGTTACTTTGGCAACAAAGTTCTGTATAGTCAAAGCTATGGTTTTTCCAGTAGTCATGTACCAATGTGAGAGCTGGACCATAAAGAAGGCTGAGTACCAAATAATTGATGCTTTTGAACTGTGGTGCTACAGAAGACTCTCTAGAGTCCCTTGGACTGCAAGGATATCAAACCAGTCAGTTCTAAAGGAAATCAACCCGGAATTTTCATTGAAAGGACTGATGCTGAAACTGAAGCTCCAATACTTTGGCCACATGATGCGAAGAGCCAGGTCACTGGAAAAGACCCTGATGCTGGGAAAGATTAAAGGTAGGAGGAGAAGGGGACCACAGAGGACGAGATAGTGGATGGCATAACCAACTCAATGGACATTAGTTTGAGCAAACTCCAGGTGATGGTGAAGGACAGGAAAGCCTGGCATGCTGCAGTCCATGGGGTTGCATAGAGTTGGACACGACTGAGTGGCTGAACAACAGCAACAACAACCCAAGGAAAAGACATGTGTTAAGCTTGTGGTTTAACGTATGTCCTGTGGATTCTTGGGTCTCATAAAAATGATCTAGAAAGCCTGAAAGTGTTTTGTTTGCAGTTTTAAAATTATGTAAATTTTGGTTGAACAAAACCCTCAAATACAGGTATTATTTAACTTTTGATAATTTTGGTTAATTTTATAATATGAATTAAATAAAAATTGCATTTTATAGATTAATATTAATAAAATGCACTTTTCTTTTTAAAATTCTTTATTGGAAGAGGCTCAGCATACAATTTGTTTGGTAATGAGATTCTTCTGAGAATCATTGCCATCAGCTCTTAGTTACATTTCTCCCATACATTTCTCTCTAAACCTAATTGTGTTCATATTTTCCCTTCTGAAATCATTATCCCATCATTCCTGTCTTCAAACTCCTTCATACTTTCTTAGATACGTTTTACCAGGTATTCATTTACTCCCTTATATCCTGTCTCATAGGGATTCCAAGAGCTCCTATTTTACTCTGTCCTCTCAGTGACCTGATTTCCTCAAGACCCCAACATTTTGGCCTTCTGTCCACAGTGCTGCTTTCTCAGAATCTTTCCATGTACCACCTGTTCTGATAGCTGGGGACTAAGTTTAACTAAGGAGAATGTTGCTGGAAGAGGCTGAGGACACACAATTCTGACTACAACTTGGTAAACAGGGCTGGATATAATTGGACGCTACCAATCCAACACCCTGCTGCCTAAAGTTTGCTCAGAGGTAACAGCTTGAGGACATGGCAGTGTAATCCAGAGGAAGGAACATTGTGATGATCTTAATTCCTTAAGTCTATTTTCCTCCAGCTTCCTTTTAGACCCAAACTCTACACGCAGCTTTGGGCAGGTCACTTTCCTCTCTGAGTTTCTTCATCATAGTGTACAGAATTAAAAAAAAAAAAAAGAAAGAAAGAAACTAGAGTCAAATAGCCAAGAGTCAAGTTAGATTGGTTGTGTTATCTTGAGCTCTAACACCCTATGATTATGTGCTGAAAACAGAAAGCAAGACCCAGGAGTACTGGGACTGATGATAGGCCCTGAGGTTGAGAATAAATCAGTTCCAGGAGAGGGAGAGAAAACTTGAATAGAATTCACTAGATGCTACATAGTGAGATGACAATACATATAGAGGAGTAGAGGCCTGGGAATGGTGATGAACTAGGGCACACTCAAACATTTCTTGTTTGCAGTGTTGTTCTGCCCTAAATTATTATCATCCAGGCCCTTGCAATGCCTCATCTGATGTCTCATTGTTATCTGTCCTGCCTTCTACCACTCAACTGTATAATTCCTTTGGTACATGACCTTAAGATAGAATTCCCCAAAGTGTAACCTCATTCATGTCAGTCCCTTTCTTTAAAATTATCAGCCAGTGATTTCCCATTTCTCATAGAATAAAATAGAAACTATTCTTGCCTTCAAGGTCCCTCTTGATCTGTCCTCAACTGGTTTCCAAGTTTTTCTTACTCCTCCCCTGCAGGTACTCAAGATACATGTCACTCTGGATTCCTGTTTCTTCCAACATGTAATGCTTATACCCACCTTAGTGGAAAATCCTATCCATACTCAATGGTCCATCTCAAGTGAACCTGTGTCTCTCAACCCTCCTCTACACGTTTGGAGTGCTCTGATGGTACCTTTCATAGGTACTTCCCACATTTTACCTTGTGTGTGGTTTTTGGTGTTACGTTTCCCTTTCTTAGATGTAAGTTCCCAGAGGGTAGAGACTCCATGTCATTTCATCTGTATCTGTTTCTTTCATCTAAGCCCTATGATTGTGCCTAGTATGTTTCTGTGTATATTGAGCCTCAATAAACATTTATTGAAACAAATTTAATATTTTCAAAATTGTTCTCCAAACTCAATTCTTATTGCTCTGTTTAAGTAATAAAAAAGGTTTTTAGCTATAAGACTTTTAGGGAACTATTCTGGAAGAGCATTTTGGTGGTTATACTAGTACTATTTTCTAGATTTAACTTGACTTTGATACCTATTGAAGCCAACAAATCTCTTAATATATTGTGCACAGCTAACAGAAAGTATATGACCGACTATTGAGTTACGATAATGAATACTGAGATTAGAATGAGGACAGTACATATTATGATATACTTTTTTTTAAAAATTTTAAAATCTTTAATTCTTACATGCGTTCCCAAACATGAACCCCCTCCCACCTCCCTCCCTATAACATCTCTCTGGGTCATATACTTTCAACTGCTGGGATATACTTTCAACTGCTTTATACACTGTGACCTTTTTTTCTTTCTACTCTAGAAGTCTAGAACATACACAAAGCAAACCTGACTATCTGAAACTGCCATTGTTCTAGGAGTTCATGTTACACCGTCCCTTTCACCAATATCCCAAGGAAAAGATAGTACATATTTTCACTAACCCTCCACTTCAAAGCAGATTAAATAACCTTCACTTGGGACTGGTTGATTGTATTTCCTAAAATGGAAAGGTGTAAATTGCATCTGTAGTCATTGTGGGGCACCATTATTTTTTAAAAATTATTTATTTTAATTGGAGACTAATTACTTTACAATGTTGTGGTGGTTTTTTGCCATACATTGACATGAATCAGCCATGGGTTTACATGTGTCCTCTCGTCCTGAACCCCCCTCCCATCTCCCTCCCCGTGCCATCCCTCTGGATGTCCCAGTGCACTGGCTTTGATTGCCCTGTTTCATGCATCGAACTTGGACTCGCCATTTACTTCACATATGGTAATATACATATTTCAATGTTATTCTCTCAAATCATCCCACCCTTGCATTCTCCCACAGAGTCCAAAAGTCTGTTCTTTATATCTGTGTCTCTTTTGCTGTCTCTGCCTATAGGATCATGGTTATCATCTTTCTAAATTCCATATATATGCATTAATATACTGCATTGGTGTTTTCTTTCTGACTTATTTCACTCTGTATAATAGGCTCCAGTTTCATCCACCTCATTAGAACTGCCTCAAATGTTGTTTTAAATAGCTGAGTAACATTCCATTGTGTATGTGTACCGCAACTTTCTTACCCATTCATCTGCTAATGGACATCTAGGTTGCTTCCATGTCCTAGCTATTGTAAACAGTGCTGCAATGAACAATGAGGTACACGTGTCTCTTTCAGTTCTGGTTTGTGAGGCAATATTGTTTACTTAATGCAGAATTCTGCTATATATTCTGGTGCCCAAGGCATTGTGGAGTAAGAAAAATTAAATGAAAGTACTTAGAATTGAGTATCTAGAATAGGAACTTAATTTTTAGTCCTGTTAGAGGTAGGGATTTTTGCAGATGGGACAGCTGAAAGTAAAATTAGAGAAGCACTAATCTAATACTCTGAAATAAAGTGGGATAAGTTTGTGAAAAATATTTTATTATTAATGGAAAATACAGGGAGAAAACAAACATTTGTCAAACTTTAAATTTTATTCTTGTGCTCGAAATTCATCTTAGATATAGATTTTGATAATATACAAAAATGAAAAGCTATAAAAAAATCAAAAGTTTTCATTTACTTTTTGAGAATTGCTAATTAATGAGAAGGAAATGACTACCCACTCCAGTATTCTTGTCTGGAGAATCCCATGGACAGAGGAGCCTGGTGGGCTGCATTCCATGGGATTGCAAAGAGTTGGACATGACTGAGTGACTAACAGAAACTTGATTTGTATCATTTTATGGTATAATTTTATCAAAATGTGTCTTTCAACAGGAATATTCATGCATTTACTGCTTTTATAATTCCAGATCAAATTTAGCACACTTTGTTGTTCAGTTGCTAAGTCATGTTCATTTCTTTGTGAACCCATGGACTTCAGCACACAAGGCTTCTTTGTCCTTCACTATCTCCCAGAGTTTCCTCAAATTCATGTACATTCAGTTAGTAATGCTTTCTGACCATCTCATCCTGTTCCACCCATTCTCTTTCTGCCTTTAAACTTTTCCAGCATAAGAATCTTATACAATGAGTTGGCTCTTTGCATCAAGTGGCCAAAGCTTTAGCTTCAGTATTAGTCCTTCCAGTGAATATTCAGGGTTGATTTCCTTTATTTTTTTAAAATATAAATTTATTTATTTTAATTGGAGGTTAATTACTTTACAATATTGTATTGGTTTTGCTATACATCAACATGAATCTGCCACAGGTATACACATATTCCCCATCCTGAACCCCCCTCCCTCCTCCCTCCCTGTACCATCCCTCTGGGTGGTCTCAGTGCACCATCCCCAAGCATCCAGTATAATGCATTGAACGTGGGGTGGGTATTCATTTCATATATGATATTATACACGTTTCAGTGCCATTCTCCCAAGTCATCCCACCCTCGCCCTCTCCCAGAGTCCCAGGTCTAACGAGGTGGATGAAACTGGAGCCTATTATACAGAGTGATTTCCTTTAGGATTTACTGGTTTGATTTCCTTGTACTCCAAGGGACTCTCAAGAGTGAAGACTCTGGCATAATGATTCAAAAGCATCAATTCTGAAGTGCTCAGTCTTCTTTATGGTCTGTTTCTCACATCTGTTCAAGACTACTGGAAAACCATAGCTTTGATTATACAGACTTTTGTGAGGAAAGTGTCTTTGCTTTTTAATATTCTGTCTAGGTTTGTCTTAGCTTTCCTTCCAAGGAGCAAATGTCTCTTAATTTCATGGCTGCAGTAATGATCTGCAGTGATTTTGGAGCCCAAGAAAATAAAATCTGTCACTGCTTCCACTTTTCACCCTTCTGTTTGTCTTGAAGTGATAGGACCAGATGCCATGATCTTAGTTTTTTTAATGTTGATTTTTAAGCCAACTTTTCCACTCTCCTCTTTCACCTTCATCAAGAGACTGTTTAGTTCCTCTTCACTTTCTGTCGCTACAGTGGTATCATCTATATATGTGATGTTGTTGATATTTCTCCCGGAAACCTTGATTCTGGCTTGTGATTCATCCAGCCCGGCACTTCCCATGATGTATTCTGCATAGAAGTTAGATAAACAGGCTGACAATATATACAGACTTATATTCCTTTCCCAATTTTAACCAGTCAGTTGTTTCATGTAATATTCTAATGATTACTTCATGACCCACACACAGGTTTCTCAGGAGATAGATAAGGTGGTTTGGTATACCCATCTCTTTAAGAATGTTACATAGTTTGTTGTGATTCACGGAGTTAAAGGGACTTCCCTGGAGGCTCAGACAGTAAAGCATCTGCCTACAAATCAGGAGACCTGGGTTCGATCCCTGGATCAGGAAGATCCTCTGGAGAAGGAAATGGCAACCCACTCCAGTACTCTTGCCTGGAGAATCCCGTGGACAGAGGAGCTTTGTGGGCTACAGTCTGTGGCGTCGCAAAGAGTTGGACACGACTGAGCGACTTCACTTCCTTCCATTTCCATAGAGTCGAAAGCTTTAGGGTAGTCAATGAAGCAGAAGTAGATGTTTTTCTGGGACTCGCTTGATTTACCTATGATCCAGCGAAGATTGGCAATTTGATCTCTTGTTCCTCTGCCTTTTGTAAACTCTGTTTGTACATCTAGAAGTTCTCAGTTCATGTACTGCTGTAGCCTAGTTTGAAGGATTTTGATCTTGACCTCACTAGATTGTAAAATGAGCACAATTGTCTGGTAGTCTGAACATTCTTTGGCATTGTCCTTCTTTGAAATTGGAATGAAAACTGACTTTTCCCAGTCTTGTGGCCCCTGCTGAGTTTTCCAAATTTGGTGACATATTGAGTGCAGCACTTTGACAGCATAATCTTTTAGGATTTTAAATAGTTCAGCTGGAATTCTGTCACCTCTACCAGCTTTCTTTGTAATAATGCTTGCCAAGTCCAGTACTTTGGCCACCTCATGTGAAGAGTTGACTCATTGGAAAAGACTCTGATGCTGGGAGGGATTGGGGGCAGGAGGAGAAGGGGATGACAAAGGATGAGATGGCTGGATGGCATCACGGGCTCGATGGACGTGAGTCTGAGTGAACTCCGGGAGTTGGTGATGGACAGGGAGGCCTGGTGTGCTGCGATTCATGGGGTCGCAAAGAGTCAGACATGATTGAGCGACTGAACTGAACTGAACTGAAGGCCCACTTGACTTCACACTCCAAGATGTCTGGCTCTAGGTGAGTGACTATTATTATGTTTATACCAGTGATTAAGACCTTTATTTTGTGTAGTTTTTGGTGTATTATTGCCACCTCCTCTTAATATCTTCTGCTTCTGTTAGGTCCATACAATTTCTGTCCTTTATTATGCCCATCTTTGCATAAAGTGTTCCCCTGGTATCTCTAGTTTTCTTGAAGAGATGTCTAGTCTTAACCATTCTGTTTTTTCCTTTATTTCTTCGCATTGATCACTGAGGAAGGCTTTCTTATCTCTCCTTGCTATTCTTTGGAACTTGTATTCAGATGGGTATATCTTTTCTTTTCTCCTTTGTCTTTAGCTTCTCTTCTTTTCTCAGCTATTTGCAAGGCCTTCTCAGACAACCATTTTGCCTTTATTTTTCTTGGAGATGGTCTTAATCACTGGGTCCTGTACAATGTCAAGAACTTCCATCCATAATTCTTCAGGTACTCTGTCTATCATCTCTAATCCCTTGAACCTTTTTGTTGCTTCCACTGTATAATCATAAGGGATTTGATTTAGATCATACTTGGATAGTATAGTGGTTTTCCCTACTTTCTTCAATTTAAGTTTGAATTTGTTAATGAGGAGTTCATGATCTGAGCCACATTCACCTCCTGGTCTTGTTTTTGCTGACTGTATAGAGTTTCTCCATCTTTGGCTGCAAAGAATATAATCAATCTGATTTCAGTGTTGACCATCTGGTGATGTCCATGTGTAGAGTCTTCTCTTATGTTGTTGGAAGAGGGTATTTGCTATGACCAATGTGTTCTCTTGACAAAACTCTGTTAGCCTTTGCCTTGCTTCATTTTGTACTCCAAGGCCAAACTTGTCTGTTACTCCAGGTATCTCTTGACTTCCTCCTTTTGTATTCCAATCCCCTATAATGAAAAGAACATCTCTTTTGGTGTTAGTTCTAGAAGGTCTTATAAGTCTTCATAGAACTTGTCACTTTCAGATTCCTTGGTATCAGTTGTTGGGACATAGACTTGGGTTACTGTGATGTTGAAGGGTTTACCTTGGAAACGAACCAAGATCATTCTGTAATTTTTGAGACTGCATCCAAGTACTGCATTTCAGACTCTTCTGTAGACTGAGGGCTTCTCCATTTCTTCTGAGGGATTTTTGCCCACAGTAGTAGATAAATTGTCCTCCGAATTAAATTCACCCATTCCCATCCATTTTACTTCACCTGTTCCTAAGATGTTGATGTTCATGCTTATGATCTCCTGCTTGATGATGTCCAATTTACCTTGATTCATGGACCTAACATTCCAGATTCCTATGTAATATTGTTCTTTATAGCATTATACTTTATTTTCGCCACCAGACATATCCACAACTGAACATCTTTACCACTTTGTCCCATCCACCTCATTCTTTATGGAGCTGGTAGTAATTGCCCTCTGCTCTTCTCTAGTAACATATTGGACACCTTCCAACCTGGGGGCTCATCTTCTGGTGTCATATATTTTTTGCCTTTTCATACCTTTCATGAGGTTCTCAAGGCAAGAATACTGGAGTGGTTTGCCATCCCCTTCTCCAGTGGCCATGTCTTGGGTGGCTCTGCATGGCATGGCTCAGAGCTTCCTTGAGTTATGCAAGCCTCTTGACCCTGACAAGGCTGTGATCCACGAAGGGGTTAGCACAATTAACTATGTTTAAAATGTAAGCAAGGTAACATTGCTGAAAATGGTAGAGTAAGGTCCTCTGAAAATTCTCTACTCCATAAAATCAATGGAGAACACTAATTTTTAAAAAGTCAGAATCAGCTTTTTCAGAACTCTTGAAATTAGTAAAAATTTTGAAGTAATTAAGAAAGTCAAGAGACTCAAGGGGGAAAAAAAACCCAGCTGAATCACAGTGAGAATAGTGTTTATTGTCATTATTTGCCCTATTTCCACCCTCTACTTCCATCTCTATAGTATTCTTGAACTCCAAGACATTCAACTTACAGTAAAAACTATCAGCCTGGTGGCCACTAGGGGTGGAAGAATGGGAAGCAAATTCTTTCAAAGCTTCCTCCCCAGATAGTTTTAACTATTTGACTTCTCTGGTGGTTTGCTGGTAGCCTTTCCTTGCTAGTTCAGTTCAGTCGCTCAGTCCTGTCCGACTCTTTGCGACCCCATGAATCTCAGCACGCCAGGCCTCCCTGTCCATCAACAACTCCCAGAATTCACTCAGACTCACGTCCATCGAGTCCGTGATGCCATTCAGCCATCTCATCCTCCGTCGTCCCCTTCTCCTGCCCCCAATCCCTCCCAGCATCAGAGTCTTTTCCAATGAGTCAGCTCTTCGCATGAGGTGGCCAAAGTACTGGAGTTTCAACTTTAGCATCATTCCTTCCAAAGAAATCCCAGGGCTGATCTCCTTCAGAATGGACTGGTTGGATCTCCTTGCAGTCCAAGGGACCCTCAAGAGTCTTCCCCAGCACCACAGTTCAAAAGCATCAATTCTTCGGTGCTTAGCCTTCTTCACAGTCCAACTCTCACATCCATACATGACGACAGGAAAAACCATAGCCTTGACTAGCCGGACCTTAGTCGGCAAAGTAATGTCTCTGCTTTTGAATATATTATCTAGGTTGCTCATAACTTTTCTTCCAAGCAGTAAGCGTCTTTTAATTTCATGGCTGCAGTCACCATCTGCAGTGATTTTGGAGCGCAGAAAAATAAAGTCTGACACTGTTTCCACTCTTTCCCCATCTATTTGACATGAAGTGATGGGACCAGATGCCATGATCCTCGTTTTCTGAACGTTGAGCTTTAAGCCAACTTTTTCACTCTCCTCTTTCACTTTGATCAATAGGCTTTTTAGCTCCTCTTCACTTTCTGCCATAAGGGTGGTGTCATCTGCATATCTGAGGTTATTGATATTTCTCCCAGCAATCTTGATTCCGGCTTGTGCTTCTTCCACCCCAGCATTTCTCATGATGTACTCTGCATAGAAGTTAAATAAGCAGAGTGACAATATACAGCCTTGATGTACTACTTTTCCTATTTGGAACCAGTGTGCTGTACCATGTCCAGTTCTAACTGTTGCTTCCTGACCTGCATAGAGATTTCTCAAGAGGCAGGTCAGGTGGTCTGATATTCCCAACTCTTTCAGAATTTTCCACAGTTTATTGGGATCCACACAGTCAAAGTCTTTGGCATAGTCAATAAAGCAGAAATAGATGTTTTTCTGGAACTCTCTAGCTTTTTCCATGATCCAGCGGATGTTGGCAATTTGATCTCTGGTTCCTCTGCCTTTTCTAAAACCAGCTTGAACATCAGGGAATTCATGGTTCACGTATTGCTGAAGCCTGGCTTGGAGAATTTTGTGCATTACTTTACTAGCATGTGAGATGAGTGCAATTGTGCAGTAGTTTGAGCATTCTTTGGCATTTCCTTTCTTTGGAATTGGAATGAATACTGACCTTTTCCAGTCCTGTGGCCACTGCTGAGTTTTCCAAATTTGCTGGCATATTGAGTGCAGAACTTTCACAGCATCATCTTTCAGGATTTGACAGAGGTCAACTGGAATTCCATCACCTCCACTAGCTTTGTTCGTAGTGATGCTTTCTAAGGCCCACTTGATTCCATTCTAAGATATCTGGCTCTAGATAAGTGATCACATCATCATGATTATCTGGTTCGTGAAGATCTTTCTTGTACAGTTCTTTTGTGTATTCTTGCCACCTCTTCTTAATATCTTCTGCTTCTTTTAGGTCCATACCATTTCTATCTTTTATTGAGCCCATCTTTGCATGAAATGTTCCTTTGGTATGTCTCATTTTCTGGAAGAGATCTCTAGTCTTTCCCATTATGTTCCTTTCCTCTATTTCTTTGCATTTATTTGACTTGACTCAGAGTTTGTCCAGTGGAAAAGCCTTTTTCCCTCAGGGACATTTGTCAGAAACAGTCAAAGGCAATAATTTAACTTCACAGGTGCCTGAGATGGTGCATAACAATTTGGAAAAATATTAAACTAACTAAAAATTTTAAAATGAATAGCTGTAGAATGAGATGTCCACAGGGATTTTGAAAAGCTTTAAAGTATCCCTGAGGATTTGGAAACCACAACCATGCATTGGGCTGTGTGCATTCACAGAATGGTGTGCATGCTCAGAAAAGACTTGAGAAGATATTAACTTGATACTTATGACTTCTGCAGGCTCTGAGCAAGCAGAAATTGAAATAGGTCATAACATATATACACAAAGAAACTCCTGGCAAAGACTGAGAGACTTAACAGATCCAGGTGTTTGAAAATCTCTGTCCAATCATTAGTTGACCTACATATTAACTGAGCAGAGGCTTCAGTGACCACATAAGACATAGAATATAGACTTTACAAAATTAGTTTCAAAACATAAGTAAATAAACAACAAAAAATGAAAAAAACAATAAACTCTGGAGGAGAGAATGGAACAAATGGGGGAAATAATAGAGTTTTATAGAAGCAAGGTTTCTGCATGTTATTGAATTAAGTTGGTATTAATTTGAACTAGATTTTTATAATATATAAAATATCATTCCTATTTGTTGCTGAGACAACAAATAGAAAAAATATAGTAAAGGGAACAATAAGGGAATTAAAATGATACTGTAGAAAATATTTAACATAAAAGAAAGATGTAATGGAGGAGCTGAGGGAAATAAAAAAGCATACAAAGCTCAAAATGGCAGGCATAAATCCTAGCTTATTAATAACAAAAGCAAATGTAACTACATTAAAATTGCAATTAAAATGTTGAGATAGGCAGAATTGATTAAAAATATGACCCAACTGTATGCTGTCAAAAGAAACAAACTTTAGATTTAAATAATAAATATATTAAAAATAAAATGATGCAAAATGTACTAAATAGTATATATTAAAATAATAACCAAATGTGAGCTGGAGTGGCTATACTGGTATCAGAGAAAATAGATTTCAAGACAATAATTGTTATAAGAGACTAAAAAGGTACATTTCACAATGATAAAAAGTGAATCCATTAACAAGAAATAACAATTATAAGCATATATGAGCCTAACAAAAAATTCTAGAAGAAAAATAAAGCAAATACTAAAAAACTGAAAGGAGAAATAGACAATTCAATAATAATAATTGAAGACTTCAAAACCTCACTTTTAATAATAGATCAAAGATGGCTCAGAGGTAAAGAATCCACATACAATGCAGGAGATGCAGAAGGTGCAGGTTTGATGCCTGGATCAGAAAGATCCCATGGAGAAGGGCATGGTGACCCACTTCAGTATTCTTGATTGGAAAATTCCATGGACAGAGGAGCCTGGAGGGTTACAATCCATAGGGTCAATAAAACTTGGACACTAATGAAGAGAATGAGCACGTATGTAGGATAACTAGGCATAAAATCAACAAAAATAATAAGACTTGAATAATATTATAAATCAGCTAGTCTTAGTAGATATATATCCGATAACAGCAAAATACAAATTCTTCTCAGGTGACATGGAACAGTCTCCAGAACAGATCAAATGTTAAACAATGAAATGTCTCAGTATATTTAAGAAGATTTCAATCACATAAAGTATATTTTCCAACCATATCGAATTCAGTTCAGTTCAGTTCAGTCTCTCAGTCGTGTCCAACTCTTTGCGACCCCATGAATTGCAGCACGCCAGGCCTCCCTGTCCATCAACAACTCCTAGAATTCACTCAGACTCACGTCCATCGAGTCCGTGATGCCATCCAGCCATCTCATCCTCCGTCGTCCCCTTCTCCTCCTGCCTCCAATCTCTCCCAGCATCAGAGTCTTTTCCAATGAGTCAGAACTTCGCATGAGGTGGCCAAAGTACTGGAGCTTCAACTTTAGCATCATTCCTTCCAACGAAATCCCAGGGCTGATCTCCTTTAGAATGGACTGGTTGGATCTCCTTGCAGTCCAAGGGACTCTCAAGAGTCTTCTCCAACACCACAGTTCAAAAGCATCAATTCTTCGGTGCTCAGCCTTCTTCACAGTCCAACTCTCACATCCATACATGACTACCGGAAAAACCATAGCCTTGACTAGACGGACCTTAGTCGGCAAAGTAATGTCTCTGCTTTTGAATATACTATCTAGGTTGGTCATAACTTTTCTTTCAAGGAGTAAGTGTCTTTTAATTTCACAGCTCCAGTCACCATCTGCAGTGATTTTGAAGCCCCCCCAAAATAAAGTCTGACACTGTTCCTACTGTTTCCGCATCTATTTCCCATGAAGTGATGGGACCAGATGCCATGATCTTAAATTAGAAAAAGAAAGAAATCAATCACAGGAGGAAATTTGGGAAATTCACAGATAAGTGAAAACTAAACAATAGACTCAAATAACCAATGGATCAAATAATAAAACTAAATTAAAAACTACTTTGAGAAGAATAAAAATGAATAAACAATATACCAGAAATTATAGGATGCAGCAGAAGCAGCTCCTCAGTGGGACAGTTTTATTTTATTATTATTATTATTATTATTATTACTTTATTTAACTTTACAATACTGTATTGGTTTTGCCATACATTGACATGAATCCACCACGGGTGTACATAAGTTCCCAATCCTGAACCCCTCTCCCACCTCCCACCCCATATCATCTCTCTGGATTATCCCCGTGCACCAGTCCCAAGCATCCTGTATCCTGCATCGAACATAGACTGGCAATTCGTTTCTTACGTGATAGTATACATGTTTCAATGCCATTCTCCCAAATCATCCCACCCTCTCCTTCTCCCTCAGATTCCAAAACTCCACTCTATACATCTGTATCTCTTTTGCTGTCTCGCATACAGGGTCATCATTACCATCTTTCTAAATTCCATATATATGTGTTAGTATACTGTATTGGTGGTTTTCTTTCTGGCTTACTTCACTCTGTATAATTGGCTCCAGTTTCATCCATCTCATTAGAACTGATTCAAATGTATTCTTTTTAATGGCTGAGTAATACTCCACTGTGTATATGTACCACAGCTTTCTTATTCATTCGTCTGCTGATGGACATCTAGGTTGTTTCCATGTCCTGGCTATTATAAACAGTGCTGCGATGAATATTGGGGTAGATGTGTCTCTTTCTATTCTGGTTTCCTCGGAGTGTATGCCCAGCAGTGGGATTGCTGGGTCATAAGGCAGTTCTATTTGCAATTTTTTAAGGAATCTTCACACTGTTCTCCATAATAGCTGTACTAGTTTGCATTCCCACCAACAGTGTAGGAGGGTTCCCTTTCCTCCACACCCTCTCCAGCATTTATTGCTTGCAGACTTTCGGATCACAGCCATTCTGACTGGTGTGAAGTGGTATGTAATAGTGGTCTTGATTTGCATTTCTCTAATAATGAGTGATGTTGAGCATCTTTTCATGTGTTTGCTAGCCATCGTATGTCTTCTTTGGAGAAATGTCTATTTAGTTCTTTGGCCCATTTTTAGATTGGGTTGTTTATTTTTCTGGAATTGAGCTGCATAAGTTGCTTGTATATTTTTGAGATTAGTTGTTTGTCAGTTGCTTCACTAGCTGTTTTTTTCTCCCATTCAGAAGGCTATCTTTTCACCTTGCTTATATTTTCCTTTGTTGTGCAGAAGCTTTTAAGTTTAATTAGGTCCCATTTGTTTATTTTTGCTTTTATTTCCAGTATTCTGGGAGGTGGATCATAGAGGATCCGGCTGTGATTTATGTCAGAGAGTGTTTTGCCTATGTTCTCCTCTAGGAGTTTTATAGTTTCTGGTCTTAAGTTTAGATCTTTAATCCATTTTGAGTTTATTTTGTGTGTGGTGTTAGAAAGTGATCTAGTTTCATTCTTTTGTCCAGTTTTCCCAGCACCACTTGTTAAAGAGATTGTCTTTATTCCATTGTATATTCTTTCCTCCTTTGTCAAAGATAATGTGTCCATACGTGTGTGGATTGATCTCTGGGCTTTCTATTTTGTTCCATTGATCTATATGTCTGTCTTTGTGCCAGTACCATACTGTCTTGATGACTGTGGCTTTGTAGTAGAGCCTGAAGTCAGGCAAGTTGATTCCTCCATTTCCATTCTTCTTTCTCAAGATTGCTTTAGCTATTCGAGGTTTTTTGTATTTCCATACAAATCTTGAAATTATTCGTTCTAGTTCTGTGAAAAAGATCGCTGGTAGCTTAATAGGGATTGCATTGAATCTGTCGATTGCTTTGGGTAGTATACTCATTATCACTATATTGATTCTTCCGATCCATGTACATGGTATATTTCTCCATCTATTAGTGTCCAGAGGGACAATGTTAACTGTAAATGTCTACATTTAAAGAGATGAAAGATTACCAATCAACAACCTAAATTTCTACCTGAAGAAACTAGAAAAATAAGAGCAGACTAAGCCCAAAACAAATATTAATGAACAAAAATAATGAGACTACAGTGGGAAAAATGAAATGAAGAACAGGGAAACAATAGAGAGAGTCAACAAAATCAAATATTGGTTCTCTGGAAAGATGAAATTTACAAACTATTACCTATACTGGCAGAGCAAAAAAAGAATGTAGACTCAAATTACTAAAATCATGTGAAAGAGAGACTATTGCTATTTGCCTTATAGAAATAAAAGGAGTATAAGGGAATACTATGAACAGTTATTGGAGAAGGAAATGGCAACCCACTCCAGTGTTCTTGCCTGGAGAATCCAAGGGATGGAGGAGTCTGGTGGGCTACTGTCTATGGGGTCTCACAGGGTTGGACACATCTGAAGTGACTTAGCAGCAGCAGCAGCAACATGAACAGTTATACACCAATAAATTATATTACAAAATGGAAAAATTCCTAGAAAGACACAAAAACTACTGATTAATCAAGAAATAGAAAATCTGCCTAGACATATCACAAGCAAACAGATTCAATTAGTCAGAAGTAGACTTCCTACAAAGAAAAGCCCAAGACCAATTGACCTGTAAATTCTACCATATTTTAAACAGTAATTAACTCCAATTCTTCATAAATCTTTCAAAAAATAGAAAAGAACACTTTCCCAAACTCAGTCCGTGAAACCAGTTAATGTATCCTGTTACCTAAATCTTACAATGACACCACAAGAAATTATAATCCAATGTCTTTTGTGAATATAGATGTAAAAATCCCCATCACAACACTAACAGATGAATTCAACAACACATAAATAAGATCACACACTAAATAACCAAGTGAGATTAATTCTAGGAATGCAAAGTTGGTTCACCCTCTGAATATCAATCAATGTAACACACCATATTCATAGAATAGACAGCAAAAACATATCAATAATCTCACTAAATTTCAAAAAAATCACCTGAAAATAATCCAAGACTCTTTTGTGATAAAATTTTTCAAGAACTTAAGAATATAAGGCAACTCTCTCAACATGATAAAGGGCATCTATATAAAATTCACAGATAACAACATATTTAATGATGAAAGACTGAATGCTTTTTTCCTAAGATCAGGAACAAAATAAAAATGTCTTTTGTAATCATTTCTATCTAACATTGCACTGGAAGTTCTTGCCAAGGCAATTAAGCAAGAAAAAAAATTATGTCATCCAGACTGGAGAGAAAAAAATACAACTGTCTCTAGTTGCATGTGATATGATCTTTTATATAGAAAATCCTAAAGAATTGTCTAAAAAAATCTATTAAAGCTAGTGAATGAGTTGATAAATGTTGCAGGATATAAGACTGATATGCAAAAATCAATTGTATATATATAAATTTTCATTTATAGCAATGAACACTCCAAAAATAAAATTAAGGGAATAATCTCATCTATGATAGTATTTAAAAGAATAAAATACTTATGAATAAATTTAACAAAATAAGTAATGCATGTACACCAAAACTACAAAATTACAAAACAAAATTAAAGAAGACCTGAATAAATGAAAGTTATCCATGTTCATAGATTTGGAAGACAATATTGTTAAGATGATAATATTTCCAAATTTGATATATAGATTCATTTCAATCCTTATTAAATTTCTAGCTGGCATCTTTGCAGAAATTAAAAAGCTGATTTTAAAACTTATATGGAAATTTAAGGCAACAAAACCATCTTAAACAAGGAGAACAAAGATAAAAGAGTCACACTTCTATATTTCAAAAATTATAAAGAAAGCTACTGCAAAGAAGAATATATAGTATGGGCATAATAGTAAACAAGATTAATGAAAACAAATTTAGAGTCAAGATAAATTCATGCATTAATGGTCAATTAATATTCAATAAATGGGCTATGACAATTGAATGAAGGAAAGAACAGTCTTTTAAATTAATGTTACAGGGTTAATTGTCTATAGAAATGCAAAGCACTCCTACTTCATACTGTATACAAAATTTAACTCAAAATGCATCAAAGATTTATATGTAAGAGCCAAATTTATAAAACTCTGAGAAAAAAACCTAGAGGCTCTACTTTGTGACTTTGTATTTAACAATGAATCCTTTGTGATGACACCAAAAGCACAAACAACAGAACGAATAGTAAATAAATTGAACATTCAGTTCAGTTCAGTTCAGTTCAGTCACTCAGTTGTGTCTGACTCTTTGCAACTCCATGAATCACAGCACGCCAGGCCTCCCTGTCCATAACCAACTCCTGGAGTTCAAACTCATGTCCCTTGAGTCGATGATGCCATCCAGCCATCTCATCCTCTGTCGTCCCCTTCTCCTCCTGCCCCCAATCCCTCCCAGCATCAGGGTCTTTTCCAATGAGTCAACTCTTCGCATGAGGTGGCCAAAGTACTGGAGTTTCAGCTTCAGCATCAGTCCTTCCAATGAACACCCAGGACTGATCTTTAGGATGGACTGGTTGGATCTCCTTGCAGTCCAAGGGACTCTCAAGAGTCTTATCCAACACCACAGTTCAAAAGCATCAATTCTCCAGCGCTCAGCTTTCTTCACAGTCCAACTCTCACATCCATATATGACCACCTGAAAAACCATAGCCTTGACTAGATGGACCCTTGTTAGCAAAATAATGTCTCTGCTTTTGAATATACTATCTAGGTTGGTCATAACTTTTCTTTTTTTTTTTAATTTTAGTTTTTTATTTTTTAAATTTTAAAATCTTTAATTCTTACATGCATTCCCAAACATGAACCCCCCTCCCACTTCCCTCCCCATAACATAACTTTTCTTCCAAGCAGTAAGCGTCTTTTAATTTCATGGCTGCAGTCACCATCTGCAGTGATTTTGGAGACCCCAAAATAAAGTCTGACACTGTTTCCACTGTTTCCCCATCTATTTCCCATGGAGTGATGAGACCAGATGCCATGATCTTCATTTTCTGAATGTTGAGCTTTAAGCCAACTTTTTCACTCTCCTCTTTTACTTTCAAGAGGCTTTTTAGTTCCTTTTCACTTTCGGCCATAAGGGTGGTGTCATCTGCATATCTGAGGTTATTGATATTTCTCCCGGCAATCTTGATTCCAGCTTGTGCTTCTTCCATCCCAGCGTTTCTCATGATGTACTTTGCATATAAGTTAAATAAGCAGGGTGACAATATACAGCCTTGATGTACTCCTTTTCCTATTTGGAACCAGTCTGTTGTTCCATGTCCAGTTCTAACTGTTGCTTACTGATTTGCATACAGATTTCTCAGGAGGAAGGTCAGGTTGTCTGGTATTCCCATCTCTTTCAGAATTTTCCACAGTTTATTGTGATACACACAGTCAAAAGCTTTGGCATATACATGTTTTTCTGGAACTCTCTTGCTTTTTTGATGGTTAGAGAGTTTCTTTTTGGATTGATGTAAATGTTCTGCATTTAGATAGTGGTAATAGTTGCTTAACATTATGAATATACTAAAAATAACTGAACTATATAATTTAAAATGAATTTTATGATGTACAAATTATGTCTCAATTATAAAATAGAAAATATTAATATGTAACTCATAATCTTAAGAAAAAATAAAGCAATTACAAATTACATTGAAATTTAACTTTCTGGAAGTCCTAAATGTTTGTTATTTTGTGTTAATTTATGCTATAGTTTCATTATGGTTCATTTTTCAAAAAATAATTCATTATTTTGCTAATCATATTTTAAAGATTTAATAATAATTTCCATGTAATGTGTAAATAATTTCATAGATAGTGATATAGACATAACACTTTGACCCTCTAAAGTTTGTACCATCAAAGATAAAATTTTTATGTTTATTATTAACTTTGTATGTTTTTATAGTGTAGTTTAAATAGGAAGTGCCCTTCAAAAACATTTGCATTTTTATCAGTTTTAGAATTCCTAGTTGTTTTCATAAAGATTACTTAAGATATTAATAGTTATGTATTTCAATTATAATTTTCTTATTTTACAATTTCTAGAGTGTAGTTTCATTAGAATATATCTTTCTACAAGAACCACTCATAAGTTTTAGTGTTTACTTATTTTTTCATAACTTTCAATATGCAATTTAAATATTTGTATATATGTCAGTGCTACTCTCTCAATTCACACCACACTCTCCTTCCTCCATCTCCATAAGTCCATTCTCTACCTCTGTGTCTCTATTCCTGCCTTGCAAATAAGTTCATTAGTACCATTTTTTTTTCTAGATTCCATGTATATGTGTTAATATATGATATTTACTTTTCTCTTTCTGACTTCCTTAACTCTGTATGACAGGCTCCAGTTTCATCCATATCACTTCGAATGGGTAAAGCTATTATATTCCAAGATAAACAATAAATGTAAAAATATTTGTTATTAACATAATTTCATTATGTGTACAAGGAAAGGCATTCCAATGTTTTACTGGCATTGGAATTCCTAATCATTGTAACATAGTTATCAAAGTTCAAGATGTAAACAATAATATATTCAGTTGTTATACTAGTCCTCCAAAAGTTGTCACTACTCAGGTAAATTTTATTATTCCTTATTTCATTTAGATTTCATTTTCAGTACAAGCTAGACAAATGTTTTCTTGGCTTTAGCATTTCTATTCATTTTAGTATATTTCTAAAAAATAAATGCTTTGTGCCAGCAATTTTACTGCTAAGGGTTTGTCATAAAAATAAGTTCACCCACATGTACAAACAAAACAAGGATACACAAAGATAGGTATTGAGTGTTCATTGCAATACCATTTCTTTTTTTAAAATTATTTATTTATTTATTTATTTTAATTTTAAAATCTTTAATTTTTACATGCGTTCCCAAACATGAACCCCCCTCCCACCTCCCTCCCCATAACATCTCTCTGGGTCATCCCCATGCACCAGCCCCAAGCATGCTGTATCCTGCGTCGGACATAGACTGGCGATTCGATTCTTACATGATAGTATACATGTTACAATGCCATTCTCCCAAATCATCCCACCCTCTCCCTCTCCCTCTCCCTCTGAGTCCAAAATTCCATTATACACATCTGTGTCTTTTTTGCTGGCTTGCATACAGGGTCGTCATTACCATCTTTCTAAATTCCAAATATATGTGTTAGTATACTGTATTGCTGTTTTTTTCTGGCTTACTTCACTCTGTATAATCGGCTCCAGTTTCATCCATCTCATCAGAACTGATTCAAATGAATTCTTTTTAACGGCTGAGTAATACTCCATTGTGTATATGTACCACAGCTTTCTTATCCATTCATCTGCTGATGGACGTCTAGGTTGTTTCCATGTCCTGGCTATTATAAACAGTGCTGCGATGAACATTGGGGTACATGTGTCTCTTTCCATTCTGGTTTCCTCGGTGTGTATGCCCAGCAGTGGGATTGCTGGGTCATAAGGCAGTTCTATTTGCAATTTTTAAAGGAATCTCCACACTATTCTCCATAGTGGCTGTACTAGTTTGCATTCCCACCAACAGTGTAAGAGGGTTCCCTTTTCTTCACACCCTCTCCAGCATTTATTGCTTGCAGATTTTTGGATCGCACCCATTCTGACTGGTGTGAAATGGTACCTCATTGTGGTCTTGATTTGCATTTCTCTAATAATCAGTGATGTTGAGCATCTTTTCATGTGTTTGTTAGCCATCCGTATATCTTCTTTGGAGAAATGTCTATTTAGTTCTTTGGCCCATTTTTTGATTGGGTCATTTATTTTTCTGGAGTTGAGCTGCAGAAGTTGCTTGTATATTTTTGAGATTAGTTGTTTGTCAGTTGCTTCATTTGCTATTATTTTCTCCCATTCAGAAGGCTGTCTTTTCACCTTGCTTATATTTTCCTTTGTTGTGCAGAAGCTTTTAATTTTAATTAGATCCCATTTGTTTATTTTTGCTTTTATTTCCAGTATTCTGGGAGGTGGATCATAGAGGATCCTGCTGTGATTTACGTCGGAGAGTGTTTTGCCTATGTTCTCCTCTAGGAGTTTTATAGTTTCTGGTCTTACATTTAGATCTTTAATCCATTTTGAGTTTATTTTTGTGTGCGGTGTTAGAAAGTGATCTAGTTTCATTCTTCTACAAGTGTTTGACCAGTTTTCCCAGCACCATTTGTTAAAGAGATTGTCTTTTCTCCCCTGTATATTCTGGCCTCCTTTTTCAAAGATAAGGTGTCCATATGTGTGTGGATTTATCTCTGGGCTTTCTATTTTGTTCCATTGATCTATATGTCTGTCTTTGTGCCAGTACCATACTGTCTTGATGACTGTGGCTTTGCAGTAGAGCCTGAAGTCAGGCAAGTTGATTCCTCCAGTTCCATTCTTCTTTCTCAAGATTGCTTTGGCTATTCGAGGTTTTTCGTATTGCCATACAAATAGTGAAATTATTTGTTCTAGTTCTGTGAAAAATATGGCTGGTAGCTTGATAGGGATTGCATTGAATTTGTAAATTGCTTTGGGTAGTATACTCATTTTCACTATATTGATTCTTCCGATCCATGAACATGGTATATTTCTCCATCTATTAGTGTCCTCTTTGGTTTCTTTCATCAGTGTTTTATAGTTTTCTATATAGGTCTTTAGTTTCTTTAGGTAGATATATTCCTAAGTATTTTATTCTTTTCGTTGCAATGGTGAATGGAATTGTTTCCTTAATTTCTTTTTCGACTTTCTCATTGTTAGTGTATAGGAATGCAAGGGATTTCTGTGTGTTGATTTTATATCCTGGAACTTTACTATACTCATTGATTAGCTCTAGTAATTTTCTGGTGGAGTCTTTAGTGTTTTCTATGTAGAGGATCATGTCATCTGCAAACAGTGAAAGTTTTACTTCTTCTTTTCCAATTTGGATTCTTTTTATTTCTTTTTCTGCTCTGATTGCTGTGGCCAAAACTTCCAGAACTATGTTGAATAGTAGCAGTGAATGTGGGTATTCTTGTCTTGTTCCTGACTTTAGGGGAAATGCTTTCAATTTTTCACCATTGAGGATGCAATACCATTTCTAAGAGTCAATAAATAAATAAATAAATAAATAAGGTAACAACAGAAAAATAAAACAAAATTAAATGAATACATAGCTCCAAGAAAGGGAAATTGTTTAAATGATATGTTTTTATGTAGCCATATTAAAAATGCATCATTTTTTACATGTGTGTATAATATCAAATAAAATATGGCAAATTTAGTGATAAAAGCAACATAAACTTGTGTACCTTATTTGCTTTAAACAATATTATGTATAGACTTTTTATATTAAAACTACATGATTCAAAGTAAATATCCATGAGTCCATACTGATTTAAGTAAATAACTGATTTAACTCTGTATTGATTTAAGTAAATAATTGTATACATGCATACATATATACATACATAAATACATAATGAGAAAGAGGAGACAAGTTTTCCTTATGGAAAAATTCCAATTAGCAAGTGTAGAAGGAAAGAGAAAAAATAATTTCCATTAAGCAATCACCATAATAATTCACAATTACTGCAGACAGTATTCCCCAATGGATGCCAAAGTTAGTGGGCAAAATTTGGAGATCTCCCCCTAAATATTTGTGAATTGCAAAGGATGAAATAGTAACTTTACAGTGTAGAAACCCAGAAGATAATACCTTAACTATATGATGAGAGTTAAAAGAAGTGAAAGTGAAGCCACTCAGTGGTGGCCGACTTTTTGCGACCCCATGGACTGTAGCCTATCAGGCTCCTCTGTCTATGGGATTTTCCAGGCATTAGTGCTGGAGTGGATTGCCATTTCCTTCTTCAGGGGATCTTCCTGACCCAGGAATCGAACCCAGGTCTCCAACATTGCAGGCAGAATTTATGCTTTTGAACTGTGGTGTTGGAGAAAACTCTTGAGAGTCCCTTAGACTGCAAGGAGATCTAACCATTCCATCCAAAAGGAAATCAGTCCTGAATATTCATTGGAAGGACTGATGCTGAAGCAGAAACACCAGTACTTTGGCCACCTGATGCAAAGAACTGACTCATTTGAAAAGATCCTGATGCTGGAAAAGATTGAAGGCAGGAGGAGAAGGGGACCACAGAGGATGAGATGGTTGGATGGCATCATTGACTCAATGAACCTGAGTTTGAGTAAATTCTGGGAGTTGGCGATGTACAGGGAAGCCTGGTGTGCTACAGTCCATGCAGTCACAAGGAGTCAGACACGACTGAGCAACTGAAGTGAACTGCACGGAGGATTTGATTGCAGAACTTCCATGGGACTGGGGGAAACAGAGATTCCACTGTTGGAAGGAAACTCACAAACTCTTGTGTGCACCAGGACCCAGGGAAAAGAAACAGACTCCACGGGAGACTGAATCAAGCCTATCTGCTAGTATTATTGAAGAGTCTCCTGCAGATGTAAGGAATGTTTGTAGCTCACCACAGAGATGAGGGAACTCTCAGCAGCAGTTCTGGGAAGTATCCACTGGTGTGAGCCCCCTTGGAAGTTACCATTAGCCCTATCATAGAGCCTGCAGATTCCAAGCCTTGGTTGCCTCAGGCTAAACAAATAACAAGAAGAGATCAAAGACCCACCCATCAGCAGACAAACAGATTAAAGTTTTGCTCATTATGGTCCTGCCCACCAAAGCAAGACCCAATTCTACCCACCACCAGTACCTCCCATCAGGAAGCTTACACAACCTCTTAGACAACATCATCCACCAGAGAGTAAGCAAGAAGAACTACATTCTTGGAAATTCCATAATGAAAATCACAATCACAGAAAATTAATCAAAATAAAAAGGCATAAAATTATGTCACAGATGAAGGAACAAGGTAAAACCCCAGAAAAACAGCTACATGATGTGGGGATAGGCAACTTTCCAGGGGAAAAAAAACTCAGAATAAAAATAGCGAAGATAATCCAGTATCTCATGAAATAACTAAAGCAAAGGTTGAGAAGAGGCAAGAAATGTTTAACAAAGACCTAGAAGATTTAAAGAACAAAGAGAGATGAACGGTATAATAACTGAAGTGAAAAATGCACTAGAAGGAATCAATAGTGAAAAAACTGGACAGAGGAATGGATACGTGATCTGGAAAATTAAGTAGTGGGCATCACTGCCATGGGACAGAAAAAGGAAAAAAGACTGAAAAGAAATGAAGAGAGCTTAGGAGACCTCTGGGACAGCATTAAATATACCAACATTCACATTATAGGGTGGTCTCAGAAGGAGAAAGAATCCTAAAATATTTGAAGAGATAATAGCTGAAAACTTCTCTAATATGGGAAAAGAAGCAGTCAACCAAGTCCAGGAGGTGCAGAGAGCCCCAGGCAAGATAAACCCAAGCAGGAACACTCCAAGATGCATAGAAATCAAATTGACAAAAATTAAAGACAAAGATTAAATATTGAAAGTGACAAGAGAAAAATGACAAATACATGTTCCCCATCCTGAACCCACATGTATACCTGTGGTGGATTCATGTTGATGTATGGCAAAACCAATACAATATTGTAAAGTAATTAACTTTCAATTAAAATAAATAAATTTATATTAAAAAAGGGAAAAATTGAATAAAACAACAATTACTAAAAAAAATGACAAATACAATGCAAGGGAACTTTCATAAGTTTATCAGCTGATTTCTCAGCAGAAACTGTACAAGCCAGAAGGGAGTGGCACAATATATTTATAGTGACGAAAGGGAAGAACCTACAGCCAAGAATACTTTACCCAGTGAGGCTCTCATTCGGATTTGATTGAGAAATCAAAAACTTTACTGAATAGCGAAAGCTAAGAGCATTCAGCATCACCAATCATCTTTGGAACAAATGCCAAAAAAACTCCTCTAGGCGGTAAATAGACTAGAAATGTAAAAAAAAAAAAATCCTTGTACAGATATAGATTGTTATATCAAATCTCATGGGAGCAGCAAACCCAACTACAGTAGATACACACATACAAAAGAAAAAGCAACCCAAATATGAGCCTAAAGATGTAATCAAACCAGTAGAGGAGAGAACAAAAGAGGAAGGGAAGAAAAAAGACCTATAAAATTAAATTCAAAACAATGAAGAAAATGGCAATAGGAATACACATACTGATAATTACCTTAAAGGTAAATTGATTAAATGGTATCAACCAAAAGCTGAGTGGTTACACAAACAAGATTCATATATAAGCTGTCTACAAGAAACCCACCTCAGACCTATGGACACATACAGACTGAAAGTGATGAGATGGAAAAAGATGCTATATGTGAATGGAAATCAAAAGACAGCTGCAGTTGCAATACTCATATCATATAAGATAGACATAAAATAAAGACCATTAAAAGAGAAGAAGGACAGTACATAAGGATCATGGGATCAATCCAAGAAGAAAATATATTGTAAATATTGATGCATTCAAAATAGGATCACCTCAACATACAAGGAGAATACATTGATCAGTTCTATGAAGACCCACAAGATCTTCTAGAACTAACATTATAAAAGATGTCTTTTTCATCATAGGGAACTGGAAAGCAAGAGTAGGAAGTCAAGAGATACCTGGAGGAACAGGCAAGTTTGGCCTTGGAGTACAACATAAAGCAGGGCAAAGGTTAACATAGTTTTGTCATGAGAACACATTGGTTATAACAATCACCCTTTTCCAACAACACTAGGGATGACTCTACACGTGGACATCACAAGATGGTCAATACCAAAATCAGATTGATTATATTCTTTGCAGCTGAAGATGGAGAAGCTCTATACAGTCAGCAAAAACAAGACTGGGAGCTGACTGTGGCTCAGATAATGAGCTCCTTATTGCAAAATTCAGGTGTACATTGAAGAAAGTAGGGAAAACCACTACAGTATCCAGGTATGACCTAAATCAAATCCTTGATGATTATATAATGGAAGTGACAAATAGATTCAAGGGATTAGATCTGATAGATAAAGTGCCTAAAAAACCATTTTGGATGGAGGTCCGTGATGTTGTACAGGATGCAGTGGCCAAAATCATTCTAAAGATAAAAAAAATTATATCAGCAGGCAAAGTGGTTGTGTGGAGAGGCTTTACAAATAGCTGAGGGAAGAAGAGAAGCAAAAGGAATGGAGAAAGGAAAGAGACTCAAGTGAATGCGGAGTTTCAGAGAATAACACTGAGAGATAAGAAGCCTTTCTTTAATGAACAATGAAACAAAATAGAGAAATAGATTAGGAAAGACTAGAGATCTCTTCAAGAAAACTGGAGCTATCAGGGGAATATTTCATGAAAGAATAGGCATAATAAAGGACCTAAAAGAAGCAGAAGATATTAAGAAGAAATAGCAAGCATACACAGAAGAACTGTACAAAAAATATCTTAATGACCTGGATAACCATGATGGTATGACTATTCACCTAGAGTCCGACATCCTGGAGTATGAAGTCAAGTGGGCCTCAGGAAACATTACTATAAAAAAAGCTAGTGGAGGTGATTGAATTCCAGCTGAGCAATTTAAAATCTAGAAGATGATGCTGTTAAAGTGCTGCATTAATATGTCAGGAAATATGGAATACTCAGCAGTGGCCACAAGACTGGAAAAATCAGTTTTCATTCCAATCTCAAAGAAGGGCATTGCCAAAGAATGTACAGACTACCATACAATTGTACTCATTTCACATGCCAGAAAAATTATGGTCAAAATCCTTCAAGCTAGGCTTCAACAGTAAGTGAACCAAGAACTCTAAGATGTATAAGCTGGATTTGCAAAAGGCTAGTTATCAAATTGCCAGCATTCATTGAATCATATAGAAATCAAGGGAATTCCAGAAAAAAAATCTACTTCTGCTTCATTGACTATGTTAAGGCCTTTGACAGTGTGGATCACAACAATCTGTGGAACATTCTTAAAGAGATTGAAATACCAGGCCATCTTACCTGTTTCCTGAGAAACTTATATGCAGGTCCAAACACAACAGTTAGAACCAACTGTTTCCTAAGAAACTTATATTCAGGTCAAAAAACAACAGTTAGAACCAAACATGGAACAACGGATTGGTTTAAAATTGGGAAAGGAGTATGAAAAGCTCTATATTTTCACTCTGCTTTGTTCTCCAGTCCCCAAGTCATGTCCACCTGTTTGCTGCTCATGAACTGCAGCATGTCAGACTTCCCTGTCCTTCACTATCTCCCTGAGTTTGCTCAAACAAATGTTCATTGAGTCAGTGATGTTATTTAACCATTTCATCCTCTGCCACCCTTCTCTCCTCTTACTCTCAATCTTTCTCAGTAATAGGGTCTTTTCCAATGGGTTGGCTGTTTGCATCAGGTGGCCAAAGTATTGGAACTTCAGCTTCAGCATCAGTACTTCCAGTGAATATTCAGGGTTGATTTCCTTTAGGATTGACTGTTTTGATCTTCTTGCTGTCTAAGGGTCTTCTCCAGCATCACAGTTTGAAAGCATCGATTCTTTGGTGCTCAGCCTTCTTTATGGTCCAAATCTCACATCCATACAGGGCTAATGGAAAAACCATAGCTTAGACAAAATGGACCTTTGTTGACGATGGCAAAGGAGAAAAAGGAAGATATAACCAACTGGATACACAGTTGCAGAGAAAACGAGAGATAAGAAAGACTTCTTAAGTGAAAAATGCAAAGAAATAGAGGAAAACAACATAATGGTTAAGACTAGAGATCTCTTCAAGAAAATTAGAGATACCAAGGGAATATTTCCTTCAAAGATGGGCACAAGAAAGGACAGAAATGGCAAGGATGTAACAGATTCAGAAGAGATTAAGAAGGGGTGGCAGGACTACACAGAAGAACTGTACAAAATATGTCTTAAAGGCCTGGATATGATTGTGTGGTCACTCACCTAGAGCCAGATATCCTGGAGTGTGAAGTCAAATGAGACTTGGGAAGCTTTACTCTGGAAAAAAAGCTACTGGAGGTGATGGAATTCCAGCTGAGCTATTTGCCATCACTTCCTGGCAAACAGATGGGGAAAAAATGTAAACAGTGACAGATTGTATTTTCTTGGGCTCCAAAATCACTGTGGATGTTGACTGCAGTCATGAAATTAAAAGACTCCTTCCCCTTGGAATGAAAGCTATGACAAAGCTAGACAGTGTATTAAAAAGCAGAGGCATCACTTTACTGACAAAGGTCCGTATAGTCAAAGCTATGGTTTTTCCAGTAGTCATGTATGGATATGAGAGTTGGACCATAAACAAGGCTGAGCACTGAATAATTGATGTTTTTGAATTGTGCTGATGGAGAAGACTCTTGAGCATCCATTGGACTGAAAGGAGAGCAAACCAGTCAATCCTAAAGGAAAGCAGTCCTGAATATTCATTCGAAAGACTGATGCTGAAGCTCCAATAATTTGGTTACCTGATGTGAAGAGTGGGCTCATTGGAAATGACCCTGATTCTGGGCAAGACTGAAGGCTAAAGGAGAAGGGGTGGCAGAGGATGAGATAGTGAGATATCATTACTGATTCAATGAATATGAATTTGAGTAAACTCCTGGAGATAGTGCAGAATAGTGGAACCTGACATGGTGCAATCTCTTGGGTTGCAAAGAATCGACCACAACTTAGTGACTGAACAACATCAACAACAACAGTCACAAAGGAAGATACCAACAGTATGTGCTATGAGATTAGTAATAAACTGCAAGTAAAAGCTATAGAAAACACGAACATGTGGAGGCTAAGTAACATGCTACTATAGATCACTGGAAAAAGTCAAGGAGGAAATAAAAAAAGTACTTAAAGACAAATGAAAATAAAGCACTATGAACTAAAACTCGCAGAACAGCAAAAGTAGTTCTAAAAGTGAAGTTTATAGCAATACAGTCTTATCTCAGAAAACAAAAATCTCAAGAGGACTTTTGCATCTATGTTCATCTATTTTTGCATCTGTAGGATATTGGCCTATAATTTTCTTTTGTGGTATCTTTGTACAGTGACAGGTTTTGTTATGAAGGTGATAGATACCTCATAAAATGAGTTTGAGAGTTTCCATTCCAAATTTTTGGAACAATTTCAGAAGGATAGGTGTTATCTCTTCTCTAAAATTTCAATAAAATTACCCTGTGAAGCCATCAGGTCCTGGACCTTTGTTTGTTGGGAAGTTTTTAATCATGACTTCAATTTCAGTGCTTGTGATTGGTCTGTTCACAGTTTCTACTAAACCTTTTCTAAGATGTATCAAATTTTTTTCCAAGTTGTCCATTTTATTGGCAAGTATTTACTAGGAGTAGTTGCTTATGATCTTTGTATTTCTGCGGTATCAGTTGTAGGTTCTCCTTCATTTCTGATTTTATTGATTTTAGCCTTCTCCTTTTTTCCTTGATGAGTGCCTCTAAAAGTTCATCAATTTTGTTCATTTATTCAAAGAACCAGCTTTCAGTTTTTTTATCTTTTCGTTTGTTTTCTTTTTATTTCATTTATTTCTGCTCTGACCTTTGTGATTTATTTCCTTTTACTATCTTTAGGTTTTATTTCTTTTTATTTCTCTATTCATTTTTAAGTTTAAGGTTAGGTTGTTTATTTGGTGAGGGCTGGGCTTCCCTTGTGGTTCAGGTGGTTAAGAATCTGCCTGCAATGCAGGAGACCAGGGTTCAATTGCTGGGCTGGGAAGATTCCCAACCCAGAGAAGGCAATGGCAACCCACTCCAGTATTCTTGCCTGGATAATCCATCTGAATCCAATAATATATTTAAAAGATTATACACCACTATCAAGTGAGATTTAGCCCAGGGATGCAAGGATTTTTCAATATCCACAAGTCAATCAGTGTGATACACCACATCAACAAATTGAACAACCAAACTCAAATAGTCATTCTAGTAGATGGAGGAAAACTTTTGATAAAATTAGCACCTATTATGATTAAAACTTTCCAGAAAGTGGGCACATAGGGAACATAACTTTAACGTAATAAGGCCATATATAACAAACCTATAGCAAACATCATACTCAAAGGTGGAAAGCTGAAAGCATTTCCTCTAAGATCAAGCACAAGACAAGGATGTTCATTCTTGTCACTTTTATTTAACAGATTTTTGAAAGTTCTAGCTATGGCAATCAGAGAGTAAAAAAGGTAAATGTAATTCAAATTGGAAAAGAGGAAATTAAACTGTCACTGTTTGCACATGACATAATACTATACATAAAAAAACCTAAAGATTGGAAAACTACTAGAGATCATCAATGAATTTGTTAAATTGCAGGTTACAAAATTAATACACAGAACTCTGTTGCATTTCTATATGGTAACAAAGAAAGTTAAAAAGCAGAAATTAAGGAAAATGTCCTATTTCCATTTGCAACAAAAAATAATTAAATACCTAGGGAAAAAAACCTATCTAAGGAGATAAATTCACTGCAGATGGTGACTGCAGCCATGACATTAAAAGACTCCTTGGAGCTCATCAAACGCCTCCATACCTACACTGAAACCAAGCTTCACCCAAGGGCCAACAAGTTCCAGAGCAAGACATACCACGCAAATTCTCCAGCAACACAGGAACACACCCCTGAGCTTCAATATACAGGCAGCTCAAAGTTACTCCAAAACCACTGATGTCGCCATAACCCATTACTGGTCACTCCACTGCACTCCAGAGAGAAGAAACCCAGCTTCACCCACCAGAACTCCAACACAAGCCTCCCTAACCAGGAAACCTTGACAAGCCACTGATACAACCCTACCCACAGTGAGGAAACTCCATAATAAAGAGAACTCCACAAATTCCCAGAATATAGAAAGGCCACCCCAAACGCAGCAATATAACCAAGATGAAGAGACAGAGGAATACTCAACAGGTAAAGGAACAGGAGAAATGCCCACCAAATCAAACAAAAAAGGAAGAGATAGAGAATCTACCTGAGAAAGAATTCCGAATATTGATAATGAAAATGATCCAAAATCTTGAAATCAAAATGAAATCACAGATAAATAGCCTAGAGACGAGGATTGAGAAGATGCAAGAAAGGTTTAACAAGGACCTAGAAGAAATAAAAAAGAGTCAATATATAATGAATAACGCAATAAATGAGATCAGAAACACTCTGGAGGCAACAAATAGTAGAATAACGGAGGCAGAAGATAGGATTAGTGAACTAGAAGATAGAATGGTAGAAATAAATGAATCAGAGAGGAAAAAAGAAAAACGAATTAAAAGAAATTAGGACAATCTCAGAGACCTCCAGGACAATATGAAACACTCCAACATTAAAATTCTTCTGGGAGTCCCAGAAGAAGAAGACAAAAAGAAAGACCATGAGAAAATCCTTGAGGAGATAATAGTTGAAAACTTTCCTAAAATGGGGAAGGAAATAATCACCCAAGTCCAAGAAATCCAGAGAGTTCCAAACAGGATAAACCCAAGGCAAAACACCCCAAGACACATATTAATCAAATGAACAAAGATCAAACACAAAGAACAAATATTAAAAGCAGCAAGGGAAAAACAACAAATAACACACAAGGGGATTCCCATAAGGATAACAGCTGATCTTTCAATAGAAACTCTTCAGGCCAGGAGGGAATGGCAAGACATACTTAAAGTGATGAAAGAAAATTACCTACAGCCCAGATTACTGTACCGAGCAAGAAACTCATTCAAATGCGAAGGAGAAATCAAAAACTTTACAGACAAGCAAAAGCTGAGAGAATTCAGCACCACCAAACCAGCTCTCCAACAAATGCTAAAGGATCTTCTCTAGACAGGAAACACAAAAAGGGTGTATAAACCCGAACCCAAAACAATAAAGTAAATGGTAACGGGATCATACTTATCAATAATTACCTTAAATGTAAATGGGTTGAATGCCCCAACCAAAAGGCAAAGACTGGCTGAATGGATACAAAAACAAGACCCTTCTATATGCTACTTACAAGAGACTCACCTCAAAACAAGGGACACATGCAGACTGAAAGTGAAGGGCTGGAAAAAGATATTCCACGCAAATAGAGACCAAAAGAAAGCAGGAGTGGCAATACTCATATCTGATAAAAATCTTTAAAACAAAGGCTGTGACAGTCTATGTCTGACGCAGGATGCAGCATGCTTGGGGCTGGTGCATGGGAATGACCCAGAAAGATGTTATGGGGAGGGAGGTGGGAGGGGGGTTCATGTTTGGGAATGCATGTAAGAATTAAAGATTTTAAAATTTAAAAAATAAAAAACTAAAAAAAAAATAAAATAAAAATAAAAAAAATAAAAAACAAAACAAAACACACACACACACACAAAAATTCCTCCAAGAGAAATAAATATTTACATATGCTTGTGTATGTGTGTGTATATATGTGTATGTTTATTTTCACTGTGATTTTAAATTAAAAGCCATGAGAAGACAGCTCAATAAATGCTTATTAATCAGAAAAAAAAACAAAGGCTGTGAAAAGAGACAAAGAAGGCCACTACATAATGATCAAAGGATCAATCCAAGAAGAAGATATAACAATTATAAATATATATGCACCCAATATAAGAACACCACAATATATAAGACAAATGCTAACAATTATGAAAGGGGAAATTAACAATAACACAATAATAGTGGGAGACTTTAATACCCCACTCATACCTATGGACAGATCAACTAAACAGAAAACTAACAAAGAAATACAAACTTTAAATGATACAACAGACCAGTTAGACCTAATTGATATCTATAGGACTTTTCACCCCAAAACAATGAATTTCACCTTTTTCTCAAGTGCTCATGGAACCTTCTCCAGGATAGATCACATCCTGGGCCATAAATCTAACCTTGATAAATTTAAAAAAATCGAAATCATTCCAAGCATCTTTTCTGACCATAATGCATTAAGATTAGATCTCAATTACAGGAGAAAAACTATTAAAAATTTCAACATACAGAGGCTGAACAACACACTTCTGAATAACCAACAAATCACAGAAGAAATTTAAAAAAATCACAATATGCATAGAAACCAATGAAAATGAAAACACAACAACCCAAAACCTGTGGGACACTATAAAAGCAGTGCTAAGAGGAAAGTTCATAGCAATACAGGCATACCTCAAGAAACAAGAAAAAAGTCAAATAAATAACCTAACTCTACATCTAAAGCAACTAGAAAAGGAAGAAATGGAGAACCCCAGAGTTAGTAGAAGGAAAGATATCTTAAAAATTAGGGCAGAAATAAATGCAAAAGGAACAAAAGAGATCATAGAAAAAATCAACAAAACCAAAAACTGGTTCTTTGAAAGGATAAATAAAATTGACAAACCATTAGCCAGACTCATCAAGAAACAAAGACAGAAAAATCAAATCAATAAAATTAGCAATGAAAATGGAGAGATGACAACAGATAACACAGAAATACCAAGGATCATAAGAGACTACTATTAGCAATTATATGCCAATAAAATGGACAACGTGGAAGAAACGGACAAATTCTTAGAAAAGTACAACTTTCCAAAACTGAACCAGGAAGAAATAGAAAATCTTAACAGACCCATCACAAGCAGGGAAATTGAAACTGTAATCAGAAATCTTCCAGCAAACAAAAGCCCAGGTCCAGACGGCTTCACAGCTGAATTCTACCAAAAATTTCAAGAAGAGCTAACACCCATCCTACTCAAACTCTTCCAGAAAATTGCAGAGGAAGGTAAACTTCCAAACTCATTCTATGAGGCCACCATCACCCTAATACCAAAACCTGACAAAGATACTACCAAAACAAAACAAAACAAAACAAAACAACAAAACTACAGGCCAATATCACTGATAAACATAGATGCAAAAATCCTCAACAAAATTCTAGCAATCAGAATCCAACAACACATTAAAAAGATCATACACCATGACCAAGTGGGCTTTATCCCAGGGATGCAAGGATTCTTCAATATCCACCAATCGATCAATGCAATTCACAACATTAACGATGTGAAAAATAAAAGCCGTATGATTATCTCAATAGATGCAGAGAAGGCCTTTGACAAAATTGAACATCTATTTCTGATAAAAACTCTCCAGAAAGCAGGAATAGAAAGAACATACCTCAACATAATAAAGACTATATATGACAAACCCACAGCAAACATTATCCTCAATGGTGAAAAATTGAAAGCATTTCCCCTAAAGTCAGGAACAAGACAAGAATGCCCACATTCACTGCTACTATTCAATATAGTTCTGGAAGTTTTGGCCACAGCAATCAGAGCAGAAAAAGAAATAAACGGAATCCAAATTGGAAAAGAAGAAGCAAAACTTTCACTGTTTGCAGATGACATGATCCTCTACATAGAAAACACTAAAGACTCCACCAGAAAATTACTAGAGCTAATCAATGAATATAGTAAAGTTGCAGGATATAAAATCAACACACAGAAATCCCTTGCATTCCTATATGCTAATAATGAGAAAGTAGAAAAAGAAATTAAGGAAAAATTTCCATTCACCATTGCAACGAAAATAATAAAATACTTAGGAATATATCTACCTAAAGAAATTAAAGACCTGTATATAGAAAACTATAAAACACTGATGAAAGAAATCAAAGAGGACACTAATAGATGGAGAAATATACCATGTACATGGATCGGAAGAATCAATATAGTGAAAATGAGTATACTACCTAAGGCAATCTACAAATTCAATGTAAACCCTATCAAGCTACCAGCGATATTTTTCACAGAACTAGGACAAATAATTTCACTATTTGTATGGCAATACAAAAAACCTCGAATAGCCAAAGCAATCTTGAGAAAGAAGAATGGAACTGGAGGAATCAACTTGCCTGACTTCAGGCTCTACTACAAAGCCACAGTCATTAAGACCTGGCACAAAGACAGAAATATAGATCAATGGAACAAAATAGAAAGCCCAGAGATAAATCCACACACATATGGACACATTATCTTTGACAAAGGAAGCAAGAATATACAATGGAATAAAGACAATCTCTTTAACAAGCGGTGCTGGGAAAACTGGACAACCACTTGTAAAAGAATGAAACTAGATCACTTTCTAACACCACACACAGAAATAAACTCAAAATGGATTAAAGATCTAAACTTAAGACCAGAAACTATAAAACTCCTAGAGGAGAACATAGGCAAAACACTCTTCGATGTAAATCACAGCAGGATCCTCTATGATCCACCCCCCAGAATATTGGAAATAAAAGCAAAAATAAACAAATGGGATCTAATTAAAATTAAAAGCTTCTGCACAACAAAGGAAAATATAAGCAAGGTGAAAAGATAGCCTTCAGAATGGGAGAAAATAATAGCAAATGAAGCAACTGACAAAGAACTAATCTCAAAAATATACACGTAACTTATGCAGCTCAATTCCAGAAAAATAAATGACCCAATTAAAAAAATGGGCCAAAGAACTAAATAGACATTTCTCCAAAGAAGACATATGGATGGCTAACAAACACATGAAAAGATGCTCAACATCACTCATTATCAGAGAAATGCAAATCAAGACCACAATGAGGTACCACTTCACACCAGTCAGAATGGCTGTGATCCGAAAGTCTGCAAGCAGTAAATGCTGGAGAGGGTGTGGAGGAAAGCGAACCCCCCTACACTGTTGGTGGGAATGCAAACTAGTACAGCTACTATGGAGAACAGTGTGAAGATTGCTTAAAAAATTGCAAATAGAACTGCCTTATGACCCAGCAATCCCACTGCTGGGCATACACTCCGAGGAAACCAGAATTGAAAGAGACACATGTACCCCAATGTTCATTGCAGCACTGTTTATAATAGCCAGGACATGGAAACAACCTAGATGTCCATCAGCAGATGAATGGATAAGAAAGCTGTGGAACATATACACAATGGAGTATTACTCAGCCATTAAAAAGAATACATTTGAATCAGTTCTAATGAGATGGATGAAACTGAAGCCAATTATGCAGAGTGAAGTAAGCCAGAAAGAAAAACACCAATTCAGTATACTAACACATATATATGGATTTTAGAAAGATGGCAATGATGACCCTGTATGCAAGACAGCAAAAGAGACACAGATGTGTAGAGCAGACTTTTGGACTCAGAGGGAGAGGGAGAGGGAGAGGGTGGGATGATTTGGGAGAGTGGCATTGAAACAAGTATACTATCATGTAAGAAACGAATCACCAGTCTATGTCCAATGCAGAATACAGCATGCTTGGGGCTGTTCCAAGGGGATGACCCAGAGAGATGTTATGGGGAGGGAGGTTGGAGGGAAGTTCATGTTTGGGAACACATGTACAGCCATGGTGGATTCATGTCAATGTATGGCAAAACCAATACAGTATTGTAAAGTAAAATAAAGTAAAAATAAAAATTAAAAAAAATAAAAATAAAAAATATAGTCACACACACACAAAAAATCCAAGATAGTATTTGGTTGTTACTATCAGCCATAATTTATCGGTTTTGAAATCCACTCTAATAAAAATAAAATATTTGAAGGTGGTAAAAAAATAAGACTCCTTGGATGAAAAGTTATGACCAACCTAGATAGCATATTGAAAAGCAGAGACATTACTTTGCCAACAAAGGTCCGTCTAGTCAAGGTTATGGTTTTCCCAGTGGTCATGTATGAATGTTAGAGTTTGACTGTGAAGAAGGCTGAGCATCGAAGAATTAATGCTTTTGAACTGTGGTGTGCGAGAAGACTCTTGAGAGTCCCTTGAACTGCCAGAAGATCAACCAGTCCATTCTGAAAGAGATCATCCCTGGGTGTTCTTTGGAAGGAATGATGCTAAAGCTGAAACTCCAGTGCTTTGGGCACCTCATGTGAAGAGTTGACTCATTGGAAAAGACTCTGATGCTGGGAGGGATTGGGGGCAGGACGAGAAGGGGATGACAGAGGATGAGATGGCAGGATGGCATCACCGATTCGATGGACGTGAGTCTGAGTAAATTCCGGGAGTTGGTGATGGAAAGGGAGGCCTGGTGTGCTGCGATTCATGGGGTTGCAAAGAGTCGGACACTACTGAGAGACTGAACTGAACTGACCTGAAGGAGATAAAAGACCTTTACTCTGAAAATATAAGAAATATAAAGAATGAACACCCAGTACTGGTCTCCTTTAGGATGAACTAGTTGGATCTCCTTTCAGTTTAAGAGACTCAAGAGTCTTCTCTAACACCACAGTTCAAAAGCATCAATTCTTCAGTGCTCAGCTTTCTTTATATTTTTTAAATGACCAATTTTCTTTACTGTGATAAAAACACATAACATAAAGTTTACCATTTTAAACATTTTTAAGTGTAAAATTCAGTAACATTAAGTATATTCAGATCTTTGTAAACAGATCTAAACTTTTTCATCTTGCAAAGCTAAAAACAATTTTCTTTTTCCCCCTCTCCCCAGGTCCTGGAAATCATCATTCCACTTTCTGTTTCTATGAATCTGACTGCTCTAGAAACTTCATATTGTGAAATCATGCAGTATATGTCTTTTTGTAACTAAATTATTTCTTTTTTTAATTTGAATTTATTTATTTTAATTGGATGCTAATTACTTTACAATATTGTATTGGTTTTGCCATACGTCAACATGAATCTGCCATGGGTGTACACGTGTTCCCCATCCTGAACCCCCCTCCCACCTCCCTCCCCGTACCATCCTTCTGGGTCATCACAGTGCACCAGCCCCGAGCATCCTGTATCCTGCAATGAACCTGGACTGGAGATTAGTTTCTTATATGATATTATACATATTTAAATGCCATTCTCCCAAATCATCCCACCCTCTCCCTCTCCCACAAGCAAGGTGAAAAGACAGCCTTTGGAATGCGAGAAAATAATAGCAAATTAAGCAACTGACAAACAACTAACCTCAAAAATATACAAGAAACTCCTGCAGCTCAATTCCAGAATAATAAATGACCCTATTTAAAAATGGCAAAACCAATACAGTATTGTAAAGTAAAATTAAGTAAAAATAAAAATTTAAAAATAAATAAATAAAATAAAAATGGGCCAAAGAACTAAACAGACATTTCTCCAAAGAAGACATACAGATGGATAACAAACACATGAAAAGATGCTCAACATCACTCATTATCAGAGAAATGCAAATCAAAACCACAATGAGGTACCATTTCACACCAGTCGTAATGGCTGCAATCCAACAGTCTACAAGCAATAAATGCTGGAGAGGGTGTGGAGAAAAGGGAACGCTCTTACACTTTGGTGGGAATGCAAACTAATACAGCCACTATGGAGAACAGTGTGGAGATTCCTTAAAAAGCTGGAAATAGAATTGCCATAAGACCCAGCAATCCCACTGCTGGGCATACACACTGAGGAAACCCGAAATGAAAGAGACACGTGTTTCCCAATGTTCATCGCAGCACTTTTTATAATACCAGCTTTCTTTATAGTCCAACTCTCACATCCCTATATGACTACTGGAAAAAAAAAAAACATATCTTTGACTAGACAGACTTTTGTTGGTAAAGTAATGTCTCTGCTTTTTAATATGTTGTCTAGGTTGGTCTTAACTTTTTTCCAAGGAGCAAGCATCTTTTAATTTCATGGCTGTAATCACCATCTGCAGTGATTTTGGAGTCCCTCAAAAATAAAGTCTGTCACTCTTTCCATTGTTTCCCCATCTATTTGCCATGAAGTGATGGAACCAGATGCCATGATGTTAGTTTTCTGAATGTTGAGCTTGAAGCCACCTTTTTCACTCTCCACTTTCACTTTCATCAAGAGGCTTTTTAGTTCCCCTTCACTTTCTGCCATAAGGGTGGTGTCATCTGCATATCTGAAGTTATTGATATTTCTCCTAGAAATCTTGATTCCAGCTCACGCTTCATCCAGCCTGGCATTTCACATGATGTACTGTACATACGAGTTAAATAAGCAGGGTAACAATATACTGCCTTGACATACTCTTTTCCTGATTCAGAACCAGTTTGTTATTCCTTGTCCAGTTCTAACTGTTGCTTCTTGGCCTATATACGTATTTCTCAAGAGGCAGGTCAGGTGGTCTGGTATTCCCATCTCTGTAAGAATTTTCTACTGTTTGTTGTGATCTACACAGTCAAAGGCTTTGGTGTAGTCAATAAAGCCATAATAATAAATAATAAATGAACCAGTGATCAAATTGCCAATATCTTTGGATCATAGAGAAAGCAAGGAAATTCCAGAAGAAAACATCTACTTCTGTTTCACTAACTACAATAAAGCCTTTCACTATGTGGATCATAACAAACTGTGGAAAACTCTTAAAGAGATTTGCTTGTCTCCTCAGAAACCTGTATGCAGGTCCAAAAGCAACAGTTAGACATTATATGGTACAATTGACTTTCAAAATTGGGAAAGGAGTACAACAAGGCTGTATACTGTCGTCCTGTTTATTTAACTTATATACAGAGCACATCATGCAAAATGCCAGGCTGGATGAGTTACAAATTGGAATCAAGATTGCCAGGAGAGATATCAACAGCCTCAGATATGTAGATAATACCATTGTAAATGGGAGAAAGCTAAGAGGAACTGAAGAGCCTCTTGATGAGGGTGAAAGAGGAGAGTGAAAAAGTCAGCTTAAAACTCAATATTAAAAAAACTAAGATGATGGCATCCAGTCCCATCACTTCATGGCAAATAAAAGGAAAAAATTTAGAAGCAGTGATAAATTTTTTCTCCTTGGGCTCTAAAATCACTGCAGATGGTGACTGCAGCCATGAAATTAGAAGACCAATGCTTCTTGGAAGGAAAGCTCTTTCAAACCTGACAGTGTATGGAAGTACAAAGACATAACTTTTGCGACAAAGGTTCTTATAGTCAAAGTGAAGTGAAAGTGAAGTTGCTCAGTGGTGTCCGACTCTGCGACCCCGTGGACTGTAGCCCACCAGGTTCCTCCATCCATGGGATTCTCCAGGCAAGAATACCAGAGTGGGTTGCCATTTCCTTCTCCAAGGCTGTGGTTTATCCAGTAGCTATCTATGGATGTGAAAGATGGACCATAAAGAAAGCAGGGCACTGAAGAATTGACCCTTTTGAACTGTGATGCTGGGAAATACTCTTGAGAGTCCCTTGGAGAGTCCCTTGATGAGGGTGAAGAGATCCAACCAGTCCAGCCTAAAGGAGATCAGTACTGGGTGTTTATTGGAGGGACTGATGCTGAAGCTGAAGCTCCAATACTTTGGCCACCTGATATGAACAGCCAACACATTGGAAAAGAACCTGATTCTGGGAAAGACTGAATGCAGTAGGAGAAGGGGATGCCATGGTTGGATGGCATCACCAATTCAATGGACATGAACTTGGGCAAACTACTGGAGATGGTGAAACACAGGGAGGCCTGACATGCTGCAGCCCATGGCGTCACAAAGAGTCAGATAGGACTTGGCGACTGAACAACACAGTAACAATTGACCAAAAGCACATGGGCTTACTTCTGTGCTATTTATCCTGTTCCATTGATCTATATTCCTGTTTTTGTGGAAGTATTATACTGTTTTGATGACTATAGCTTTGTAGGATAGCCTGAAGTAAGTATCCTTATTCCTACAACCCTTTTTTTTTACAGGATTGCTGTGACTATTTGGTGTCCTTTGCGTCTTCATCAAATTTTGAGATTCTTTTTCTTCTAGTTCTGTGAAAAATGTCATTGGTAATTTGATAGATATCACATTGAATTGATATATTGTCTTGTGCATCATAGTCACTTTGACAATATTGACTTTTTCAATCCATGAACATGGTATGGTATATCTTTATATATATCTTTCTCATCCAGTTCTGCTTGTGAACTCTTTAATTTCTTATATACCTTCAGCCAAGAAGCATATGAAAGGATGCTCAACATCACTAATTACTGGAGAAATTTAAATCAAAACTACAATGAACTATCACCTCACACCTGTCAAAATAGCTTTCATCAAAATATTTACAAACAATAAATCCTGGAGAGGATGTGGACAGAAAGGAACACTTCTGTACTGTTGGTAGGGATGTAAATTGGTATAGCCATTATGGAGAAGCATATGGAGGTTCCTTAAAAAAACTAAAAATAGATCTACACTATGACACAGCATTACCATTCCTGGGTATGTATCTGGAGAAATCATGGATCAAAAGGATACATGTACCCCAATGTTCACTGAAGCAATGTTTAAAATAGTCAATACATGAAAGCAGCCTAAATGTTAAACAACAGAGAAATGGATTAAGAGGATGTGGTACATATATACAATGGAATATTACTCAGCCATTGGGAATGCATGTAAGAATTAAAGATTTTAAAATTTAAAAAATAAAAAACTAAAATTTAAAAAAAAATAAAAAAAATAAAAAGAATGAAATAAGGCTATTTGCAGCATCATGGATGAACCTAGAGATTGTTATATTGAGGGAAGTAAATCAGACAGAGGAAGAATATTGTATATCTCTTATATGCAGAGTCTAAAAAGAAGTGATACAATTGAACTTATTTACAAAACTGTTATAGACTCACAGTCTTAGAGAACGAACTTACAGTTGCCAGCCAGGAAGGATAGGGAGAAGAGATAGTTAGGGAGTTTGGAATGGACGTGTATGCACTGCTATATTTAAAACAGATAATCTACAAGGACTTAGTCAATTCACAGGGAACTCTGCTTAATGTTATGCGGCAGCCTTTTTGGGAGGGGGAACATGGAGGATGGAGATGTATATATGTATGGCTGAATTCCTTTGCTGTCCACTTGAATCCATCTCTACATTGTTAATCAGCTATACTCCAATAAAAAATAAAACATTAAAATATAAAATGAAAAAGAAAATAGTTGTATAAAGATTAGTAAAAGTTTAACATATAAAATATTAAATTTAACTCCACTTTTAGGGATTTATCCTTTATAAGAATTAACACAAGTAAGAGGCTCTTGATGAGGGTGAAAGAGGAGAGTGAAAAAGCTGGCTTAAAATTCGTCATTCAGAAAAAAATTGGACACTACTTAGCAAGTGAACAACAACAAAAGAAATCAGTTCAGTTCAGTCACTCAGCCGTGTCTGACTCTTTGCCAGACACGATACCAGGCCTCTCTGTCCATCACCAACTCCCAGAGTCCATCCAAACCCATGTCCATTGAGTTGGTGATGCCATCCAACCATCTCATCCTCTGTCATCCCCCTCTCCTCCTGCCCTCAATCTTTCCCAGCATCAGGGTCTTTTCAAATGAGTCAGCTCTTCACATCAGGTGGCCAAAGTATTGGAATTTCAGCTTCAACATCAGTCCTTTCAATGAACACCCAGGACTGATCTCCTTTAGGACTGGTTGGGTCTCCTTGCAGTCCAAGGGACTCTCAAGAGTCTTCTCCAACACCACAGTTCAAAAGCATCAATTCTTTGGCTCTCAGCTTTCTTTCATATCCATACATGACTACTGGAAAAACCATAGCCTTGACTAGACGGACCTTTTTTGACAAAGTAATCTCTCTGCTTTTTAATATGTTGTCTAGGTTTGTCATAGCTTTCCTTCCAAGGAGAAAGCATCTTTTTTAACAATTTAAATTTATATATTTATTTATTTTTTAAAATATAAATTTATTTATTTTAATTAGAGGTTAATTACTTTACAATATTGTATTGGTTTTGCCATACATCAACATGAATCCACCACAGGTATACACGTGTTCCCCATCCTGAACCCTCCACCCTCCTCCCTCCCCATACCATCCCTCTGGGTCTTCTCAGTGCACCATCCCCAAGCATCCAGTATCATGCATCAAACCTCTTTTGGACTCTGTGGGAGAGGGAGAGGGTGGGATGATTTGGGAAATTTTAAATTTATTTATTTTAATTGGAGGCTAATTACTTTACAATATTGTATTGGAATATTTCATGACTGGATTCCCCACCTGCAGTGATTTTGGAGCCCAGAAACATAAAGTCAGCCACTGTTTCCCCATCTATTTGCCATGAACTGATGAGACCAGATGCCATGATCTCAGTTTTCTGAATGATAGCTTTAAGCCAATTTTTTCCACTATCCTCTTTCACTTTCATCTAGAGGCTCTTCAGTTCTTCTTCACTTTCTGCCATAAGGGTGGTGTCATCTGCATATCTGAGGTTATTCATATTTCTCCCGGCAATCTTGATTCCGCCTTGTGCTTCCTCCAGCCCAGTGTTTCTCATGATGTACTTGGCATAAGTTAAATAAGCAGGGTGACAATATACAGCCTTGATGTACTCCTTTCCCTATTTGGAACCAGTCTGTTGTTCCATGTCCAGTTCTAGCTGTTGCTTCCTGACCTGGATACAGGTTTCTCGGGAGGTAGGTCAGGTGGTCTGGTGTTCCCATCTCTCTCAGAATTTTCCACAGTTTGTTGTGATCCACACAGTCAAAGGCTTTGGCATAGTCAATAAAGCAGAAATAGATGATTTTCTGGAACTCTCTTGCTTTTTTGATGATCCAGGTGATGTTGGCAATCTGATCTCTGGTTCCTCTGTCTTTTCTAAAACCAGCTTGGACATCTGGAAGTTCATAGCTCATGTATTGCTGAAGCCTGGCTTGGAGAATTTTAACCATTACTTTACTAGCGTGTGAGATGAGTGCAATTGTGTGGTAGTTTGAGCATTCTTTGGCATTGCCTTTCTTTGGGATTGGAACGAAAACGGACCTTTTCCAGTCCTGTGGCCACTGCTGAGTTTTCCAAATTTGCTGGCATATTCAGTGCAGCACTTTCACAGCATCATCTTTCAGGATTTGAAATAGCTCAACTGAAATTCCATCACCTCCATTAGCTTTGTTCGTAGTGATGCTTCCTAAGGCCCACTTGACTTCCCATTCCAGGATGTCTGGCTCTAGGTGAATGATCACACCATCGTGATTATCTGGGTCATGAAGATCTTTTTTGTACAGTTCTGTGTATTCTTGCCACCTCTTCTTAATATCTTCTGCTTCTGTTAGGTCCCTACCATTTCTGTCATTTATCGAACTCATCTTTGTATGAAATGTTCCCTTTGTTTCTCTAATTTTCTTGAAGAGATCTCTAGTCTTTCCCATTCTATTGTTTTCCTCTATTTCTTTGCATTGATCACTGAGGAAGCTTTCCTTGCTATTCTTTGGAACTCTACATTCAAATGGGTATATCTTTCCTTTCCCCTTTTTCTTTTTGCTTCCCTTTTTTACACAGCTATTTGTAAGCCCTCCCCAGACAGCCATTTTGCTTTTTCGCATTTCTTTTGCTTGGGGATGGTCTTGATTCCTATCTTCTGAACAATGTCACAAACCTCCATGCATAGTTCATCAGGGACTCTGCCTATCAGAACAACAGAAATATATGATGACTGCTTACTTAACGTTAAGATCGAATGGCATTGAAACATGTATACTATCATGTAAGAATTGAATCGCCAGTCTATGTCTGATGCAGGATACAGCATGCTTGGGGCTGGTGCACGGGGATGACCCAGAGAGATGTTATGGGGAGGGAGGTGGGGAGGGGGGTTCATGTTTGGGAACGCATGTACACCCGTGATGGATTCATATCAATGTATGGCAAAATCAATACAGTATTGTAAAGTAAAATTAAAAAAAATCTTTTTGTATATGCATTTTATATTTATAATTTTAAAGTATAAAAGAGCTTACATATATGTTTATATATTCATTGAACATGTCCAGAAAGCTATAGCAAAATCTTCTAACATTGATTACTTCTTGGGAGTTGCTAAAGAGGTAGGAGTAAAGAGAGAAAATGTATTTTACATCTCTCTGTGCATGTTTCTCTCTCTCTTTTTTTGTCACACAATTTATTTTTATTCCCTTTCATTTTGGAGTGTGCCCTAGGACTCACTTTGGCTTATAAGGGAAAGTCAGCATTTCTGGTTTGTGTAACCCTATTTTACAAATTAGGAGATATCAGTAAAATGAAATAACTTATTCAGGCACAGGTTGTAGCAGAAGCTATCTGTAAAAGTAAATCCTCTAGATGCATACAGCACTTTTTCTCTCCCCTACACCTGTTCAGTTACATTGCTCATTCTTATGAAATATAATCACAAAGCCATCAGTCATTCCAAATGTTCCAACAATGTTTCCCAGAACAAGATTCAGAAGACATGAAAAGATTCTCATAGTACAATATTTCTCTACTGCTATAATCTTTAAAAAATGCAATCACATTTTCAAGAATGAAATCAGATGCAAATGTATAAGCAGTTGTAACTGAAACATAAGTATGTATTCAGAGACCATGAATAGCTTCTTTTCCCCTTCTAGACATAGTTTAATGATGCAACCTTGTCAGTTCTCAGAGGAGGAGCAGCTGAGTTCCTGCTTAATCGTTAGGTAGCAACTTCCATTAAGGCCAGTTTGGTCCCTGCCCAGAGTTTTATGCAGGGAATTCTGTGTTATACAGTGGCTGTAGGGGAGCAAGGGTGATGAAACAATAGCCTATAGACCTAGGAACTGTCTGAATGGGCTCGCTGCTTGGGATTTGTGTTATGAAATTCTTCCGTCCCTATGATGCCAATGGTTTTCATTGGATCTTAACATTTTGGAGTCATAAGGAACATTTAATTCAGTTCAGTTCAGTTCAGTCGCTCAGTCATGTCCGACTCTTTGAGACTCCATGAATTGCAGCACACCAGGCCTCCTTGTCCATCACCAATTCCTGGAGTTCACTCAGACTCATGTCCATCGAGTCAGTGATGCCATCCAGCCATCTCATCCTCTGTCGTTCCCTTCTCCTCCTGCCCCCAATCCCTCCCAGCATCAGAGTTTTTTACAATGAGTCAACTCTTCACATGAGGTGCCCAAAGTACTGGAGTTTCAGCTTTAGCATCATTCCTTCCAAAGAAATCCCAGGGTTGATCTCCTTCAGAATGGACTGGTTGGATCTTCTTGCAGTCCAAGGGACTCTCAAGAGTCTTCTCCAAAACCACAGTTCAAAAGCATCAATTCTTTAGGGCTCAGCCTTCTTCACAGTCCAACTCTCACATCCATACATGACCACAGTAAAAACCATAGCATTGACTAGACGGACCTTAGTCGGCAAAGTAATATCTCTGCTTTTGAATATGCTATCTAGGTTGGTCATAACTTTTCTTCAAAGGAGTAAGCATCTTTTAATTTCATGGCTGTGGATCACAATAAACTGTGGAAAATTCTGAGAGAGATGGGAATAAGGAACATTAGGGATTACCTAATCCAAATACTTTAATTTATATACAGAAAAATTGAGGTTCAGAAATGGAAAGGAGTTTCCTAAAGCCTTGGGTTTAGTTGTTTTTGTTTGTTTCATGTTTTAGAAGGTACATATTTGTATTTTCCAGCTTTAGGGTAGCAACTAAATAGGAGGTTCAACTGGTTTTCATGGATTAATTTACTTGCAAGGTGTGAAAATGTGGTTTCTGAACATCAGTATCAGCATTATCTAGGAGTTTTTTAGGAATGCAAATACTCAATCAGAAATGCTGAGTTTGGGGCCCAGAAACTTGTATTTTACCAAGCCTTTCCAGTGATTCCGATACATGCCCTAACTTGGGAATTTTCATTATTTATAGATTATCATTTGTAAAAATCTGCTGTGGGCCAAACTCTATCCTGGCTATATTCAATGTATATTATCTCATTTAATTCCACCATGGAGGTAAGATAATCTCTAAACTCTGAAGTTATCCTATATTTTCTTCTGCAATCTTCTTCAACCTGGCTCATCTACTCTTTGCCATTGATGCCCTAATACTACTTCTTGGCTCTTAATATTTGTATGTGACTGAGTCTTAGATACTTGGATTTTAGTTTCATCTCTTGCTGTGTGATTTGGAGTAATTCCCTTCTCATCTCTGGACTTCAAATTATTTGCATGTAAAATGAGAGTGCTGGACCCATCTTTGACACCATTACCAGATTTTTACTTTCACACTTGGAAAGGCCCTAATAGCTTTCATTTGCCCTTAATTAAATTGAAGTTACTCTTTTCCATGACCGGGGAGTCTTTGTTCTAAGTTTAATCTCCCATGTGTGATTAAGGACATTTAAGGCAGAGAAAGTCATGGAAGGCCTTCACCTGAACTAGGAATAATATTTTTATTGGGTAAAGGCCTATCATGGCTGAATGCCAGTTCAGACTATGGTGGTAAGCATTGGGATGAGTTTGACAGAAGAAATAATGTGGCTTTTAAACAATTTTACTTGGTCAGATTTTAGCGGCAAGGGGAAAAGTATTGGAAAATTATGATATCCTTTTATTCCCTAACCCACTGGCAGTGTGTCAGGGGCTCTTTGAGGAGGTGAATCCACCTAGCTTTCTCAAGGAAGTGAATTGAAACTTGAATTTGATATTTAAGTAATTGTGATGTCCTAATGGTCAAAACAGTATGTACTATATGTAGTAGAAAGCATGTTTGTCTTGAAGTAGGGTAGTTTAGATTTAAATTCTCAACTCTGTCATTTGCTAGCTGTGTACTTCCGAGAAAGGACTTAACCTCTTTTTGTTTCAGTGTTCTCTTTTGTAAAATAAGGCTAATAACATGTGCTTTGGCTATTTATAGGAAAGACATGAGACAGTATGTGCTAAAGTGTGTGGAACACGATAAAGACTTGATAAATATTTGTTGTTGAAGCCCCCCTGATTTTAGTGTTGGAAACAACACTTCAGAAAAAGAGCTAGAAGATTTCTATTCTACCATTAGGGGCATTCCTTTGGATATCCAAGAATTCCCTGGGAAAAAATGTAGTTATTTCTGGAAAAGCTCTAACCAAGCAAAACCTGAGAAAAGAGGTTGGCATATATTACAACAGAGAACATAATTTTCTGGGCAAGGGACACAAAGGAGATGCCTGTTTAAAAGGTATAGATAGGGGAGGTTGTAGTAGACCAACACCAACATTGTTGCCTTGGTGACAGTGGCAGTCTGCCATATAAAACTTCATTCTAGTACCAAGTTATGGTTGAATGCAAAGAGAAAGATCACTAATGAGGTCATCAGAGGAGTCCAGAAACCCTATTGGGATTACCCTAATGTCAGCAAAATGAAATTACCCCACTTAGGCCTCACTTTCCTACTTCTGAAGGTCTCTTGCCTCCTCTTTATCCAACTCCTACTTGTAGGACATTGCTAGGTTAGGTATTAGAAAAGCAGTTTCAGACTACATGTGTATTACTAATAGCCCTCTGGATACATGTTTCCTTCTCTCCCAAAGTGATTCCTTACTTGAGTGGTCAATCTTAAAAACACTTTTGGTAGGTTGGCCTTTGGAGACAACAGGAGGAAGTAGAAACAGCAGTGATTTGCTTCCTTCTTCTATTGCCCTTTTTGCCTAAAGTCAGAGTACTAAACTTTGTTGGTTTCTCTGGTTCATCTTCAAGTATCAATTTCCATTGCCAAAAGGTGATATTATTATGTGTTATACCCAAACACTTCCTGGATTCCATTGTCTGCCTTAGTCCAGGTGCCAACACTTGTCAACTGACTTGTGGGTTAGTGAAGACTGGGATTTCAAGAAAACTTTAATTTCAGACATTATCATTTATTATATATTTTTATTGGCCAAATTCTGTGCTAGGTGTTTCATTTATTATCTCATTTAATACTTCTAATGGGGTATGGAATTATTATTTCTTTTTTTTTTTTAGGTTGAGATAAATTGCCTTTATGAAGTTCAAACTAGTAAGTGGTAGACCTAGAATTGAAACCCAAATCTGTCAAACTCCATCTTCCTAACTTGGCCACTTTAGAAGCCTTTGAGATACAAATCTAAGTGGCTTAAGAGCAGCTTCTCTCTTCATTTAAGTGGTCATTTGCCTGGGTCACAATAGAATTCATTTTCTCTGCTTTTTCTATCTCTCTCTAATTTTATTCTCTTAGGGATTAGGCTGTGACTTATTGAGATGGATCTGGTCCCGAGTTTTCTGCTTCCCTGAGCAATACATAGAAAGTTTGGACCCAAAAAAGCTGCTTCTACTTTAGCCCTCAGCTAAGTAATCAAAGAAGTATAACTGGCCTTACAGCAAAATAGCACGTGTGAAAACTATTACTTATTCATCAGATTGACTTTATACTGAGTGTTCTTTAATTACAACTCTGAGCTCTGTCTATCCAAGTTCATTAATAGCTTTTTTTTTTTTAACATGTAGCATAGATGTGTGCTGTGTGCTAAGTGGCCTCAATTGTGTCTGACTCTTTGTGACACTTTGGACTGTAGCCTGCCAGGCTCCTCTGTCCATGGGCAAGAAAACTGGAGTGGGTTGCTCTGCCCTCCTCCAGGGGACCTTCCTGACTCAGGAATCAAACTCGTATCTCGTTTGTCCCCTCCATTGAAAGAGAGGTTCTTTACCACTAGCTCCACTTTGGAAGCCCATGGCATAGATATCTGCTTACATCTGGAAAAAATTAAGAGGAATCATTGACTAAAGATATTCACCAAACATTTGACATGGTAAAGATACATATCATGTCATGTAATCATTTCTTCTGATGACAAGAAAGTGAAGGGGAAGATAGGTCTTACCCAAAGTCATATACAAAGCATCCAGATTCCCAACTTTTAGTCCAATAGGTTCTCTACTGTTACAATGGTACTTAATATACATTTACTGATTATTTTAGAATTGGCTGATGGATGAGTTAGGTAGGTCTTTCTGCTATCCCCAAAGCAAATCATGTAGGAAATAGTATAGTATTGAGCAAAATTTAAAAACACACAAGTCCATAACTAAGTGTGATGTTTAGCTGGTTATACCAATATGATTATACCAGTTATGTTACATAATTAGTCCATGCTAATTGCTTAGCGTCTATGATATAGTGATTGTAAAATACTTGGAATGTGAATTTTGCTTGCAAGTGCTAAGCAGATAATGTAAATGAGGAAGGTATACCATGTGAGTATTTTCAAATTGAGATGCATTAAGTGTAAATGACCTTTAAGTGTACCATGATCACAGTGAATTTTAGCTAATACCAAAGTTTTGAGATTGTATTTATTTCCATTTAAGCAGCTACCAACTATTTAGAAAATTAAAAAAGAACATTCTAGAGCAATGTTAACAAATAGAAATGTAATGTGAACATATGAGTACTTTTTAATTGAAATTTTTACTGAGATAGTTATGGAGCTTAAGTACAAATACAGAAGTGGTGTAGTATTTACCTAGTTACCCTTTTAGAAAACTAGTATAATACCATGATCAGCATATTGACATTTATTCAATTCACCAAAGGTTTTCAGAGGTTTTTGATTTAATTTGTGTGTGTGTGTGTATGAATGTATTTAGTTCTATACAAATTTATTATTATACGTGTAGGTTTGTGTATCTACCACTACAACCAAGGTATTGAACAGTTCTATCTCTATAAGGATTCCTTTTGTTGCCCTTTTATAGCCACACCTTCTTAATTCCCAACCACCACTTCCAACCCTTGGAAACCACTAATTACTTTTTATTCTCTATAATTTTGTTATTTTAAAAATGTTACATAAATCATACAATTTGTGAGCTTTGGGATACCATTTTTTAAAACTTAGCCTACAAAAAGAATAAAATACTTAGGAATATATCTACCTAAAGAAAATAAAGACCTATATATAGAAAACTATAAAACACTGGTGAAAGAAATCAAAGAGGACACTAATAGATGGAGAAATATACCATGTTCATGGATTGGAAGAATCAATACAGTGAAACTGATTATACTACCCAGAGCAATTTATAGATTCAATGCAATCCCTATAAAGCTACCAGTGGTATTTTCCACAGAGCTAGAACAAATAATTTCACTATTTGTATGGCAATACAAAAAACCTCGAATAGCCAAAGCAATCTTGAGAAAGAAGAATGGAACTGGAGGAATCAACTTGCCTGACTTCAGGCTCTACTACAAAGCCACAGTCATCAAGACAGTATGGTACTGGCACAAAGACAGACATATAGATCAATGGAACAAAATAGAAAGCCCAGAGATAAATCCACACACATATGGACACCATATCTTTGAAAAAGGAGGCCAGAATATACAGGGGAGAAAAGACAATCTCTTTAACAAATGGTGCTGGGAAAACTGGACAACCACTTGTAAAAGAATGAAACTAGATCACTTTCTAACACCACACACAAAAATAAACTCAAAATGGATTAAAGATCTAAATGTAAGACCAGAAACTATAAAACTCCTAGAGGAGAACATAGGCAAAACACTCTCCGACGTAAATCACAGCAGAATCCTCTATGATCCACCTCCAAGAATACTGGAAATAAAAGCAAAAATAAACAAATGGGACCTAATTAAACTTAAAAGCTTCTGCACAACAAAGGAACATATAAGCAAGGTGAAAAGACAGCTTTCAGAATGGGAGAAAATAATAGCTAATGAAGCAACTGACAAAGAACTAATCTCAAAAATATACAAGCAACTCATGCAGCTCAATTCCAGAAAAATAAATGACCCAATCAAAAAATGGGCCAAAGAACTAAATAGACATTTCTCCAAAGAAGACATACGGATGGCTAACAAACACATGAAAAATGCTCAACATCACTCATTATTAGAGAAATGCAAATCAAGACCACTATTACGTACCACTTCACACCAGTCAGAATGGCTGCGATCCAAAAGTCTGCAAGCAATAAATGCTGGAGAGGGTGTGGAGAAAAGGGAACCCTCCTACACTGTTGGTGGGAATGCAAACTAGTACAGCCACTATGGAGAACAGTGTGAAGATTCCTTAAAAAAATTGCAAATAGAACTGCCTTATGACCCAGCAATCCCACTGCTGAGCATACACACCAAGGAAACCAGAATTGAAAGAGACACATGCACCCCAATGTTCATCGCAGCACTGTTTATAATAGCCAGGACATGGAAGCAACCTAGATGTCCATCAGCAGATGAATGGATAAGAAAGCTGTGGTACATATACACAATGTAGTATTACTCAGCCATTAAAAAGAATACATTTGAATCAGTTCTGAGATGAATGAAACTGGAGCCGATTATACAGAGTGAAGTAAGCCAGAAAGAAAAACACCAATACAGTATACTAACACATATATATGGAATTTAGAAAGATGGTAATGATAACCCTGTATGCAAGATAGCAAAGGAGACACAGATGTATAGTACGGACTTTTGGACTCGGAGGGAGAGGGAGAGGGAGAGGGAAAGTGTGGGATGATGTGGGAGAATGGCACTGAAACATGTATACTATCATGTAAGAATCGAATCGCCAGTCTATTGATACAGGATACAGGATGCTTGGGGCTCGTGCACAGGGATGATCCAGAGAGATGATATGGGGTGGGAGGTGGGAGAGGGGTTCAGGATTGGGAACTCATGTACACCCGTGACAGATTCATGTCAATATATGGCAAAACCAATATAATATTATAAAGTAAAAGTAAAAATTAAAAAAAAATAAAAGCAGTTTAAATTGAAAAAAAAAAAGACTTCATATGAACCATCCACTTTTATAATTAAGAGTTAATGAAAAAATTAAAGAAGCTAGTATCAACAAATATTATTAACAAATCTGTTAGAGGAATATCTTACATACTCTTCTCATAAAATGGAAAGATGATGGATATCAATAATTAAATTATGAGTACACACCAACATTCAAAAAACTAAGATCATGGCATCAAGACCCATCACTGCATGGCCAATAGATGGGGAAACAAAGGAAGCAGTGACAGATTTTGTCTTATTGGGCTCCAAAATCGCTGCAAATGTTTACTGCAACCATGAAAGTAAATGAGGTTTGCTCTTTGTAAGAAAAGCTATGACCAACCTAGACAGCATATTAAGAAGCAGAGACGTTACTTTGGCACCAAATGTCCATATAGTCAAAGGTATGGTTTTTCTAATAGTTATGTATGGAAGTGAGAGTTGGACCTTAAAGAAGGCTGAGCGCTGAAGATTTGATATTTTCCACTGTGGTGTTGGAGGTGACTCTTGAGAGTCCCTTGGACTATAAGGAGATGAAACCAGTCAATCCTAAAGGAAATCAATCCTGAATATTCATTGGAAGGACTGATGCTGAAACTGAAGCTCCAATACTTTGGCTACCTGATGCAAAGAGCTGACTCATTGGAAAAGACCGTGATACTGGGAAAGATTGAAAGCAGGAGGAGAAGGGGATGACAGAAGATGAGATGGGTGGATGGCATCACCGGCTCAATGGACCTGAGTTTGAGCAAGCTTCGGGAGATGGTGGACAAGTAAGACTGGGTTGCAAAGAGTCAGACATGACTGAGTAACTGAACAACAACAACAGACATTCTCTAACTCATTTATCAAATCTCTTCCTGGCATGCCTGGTATTTCACTGATAAATGGCTCACCCAGATGTTGGCAGCTTGTAGTATATTAGAGAGTAAGTCCCATCATTTGAGATTTCCTTACTTGATTTGATTTTTAGCAATTCATTCTTAAAGGACAATAATGAGCAACTAGTATTGGGCTTGATACTGCCAGTCTTGGGCACTTGTAGGCCCTCCAGATCAAAGGGAGGCCATTGTATACCATCCGGTTGATGACAAGAAGGGATGAAAAAGCTATTCTGTGCTTTTTAGCTGTTTCAGGAGGCAAAAATTTGTAATTTTTTTTGAAGCCTTAGAATATCAGCCCTGGTGAAGTGAGGAAACATACTTCTCAGTAAGTATAAAATGACCTAATTCAAATTTGGCATTATTGTACTTGAGTTAAGATGAATTAAAACAATTAATTGCCATCTCTCAATTAAGACATGGTATTTTCCCTTGCCTTCCAATTATAAAAAATAATCTCGTATTTGGATGATAATTTATAGATTCTAAGATATTCTCACTTTTTGGGGGGGCTTTATTTGGTATTTTCAACAGCCCCATGAGGGAGGTCTAAATCATCATTTTGTAAATGGGGAAATAGATTTGGAGAGATTAAGGAAATTGATTGAAATTTCACAGTTGTAAAAAGACAAAGCTGAAGTTTATTAAAACCCGAGTATATTGGCTACAAACCTAGCGTTGTTTTGAAGTATTGATCTTCTTCTCTGTCAAGGGCAAAGAAACTCTGAAATAGTCAAGTCACACAATAAGTAAATGACAAAGCTAGCATACTCAAATTTTCAAATTTAACCCAAGATAAGGACTTGCACATTGGCAGTTTATCAGGGAGATGATAAGAAGGAGTAAGGGAGCAGGAAGTACAAGACAGTATATCTAAGAATCTTTCTGTAATCACAAATAGCAAAACATTGGAGGAATATTAAAAGTGTGATTATTGAATTATTATATGACTTGGGAATAACAATGTAGTGTTCAATTATGTTAATTATTTATTAATTTATTATGATAAATCATAGAGACAAGAGCTAAGAAATTCAGTCAAAAGCACATACATTTTATTTAAAGAATAAAAGATTCCTACATTATGGAAAAAAAAGAAAAAAATCAACTTTTGAATTCATTGATTTTTTCTATTATTTTTCTGTACTTTATTTCATTAGTTTCTGCTCTAAATGTCATTATTTCCTTCCTTTTGCCTTATTTGAGTTTAGTTTGTGGAGTTTTTTAATTTGTTTCTTATGGTAGAAGGTTGAGCTACTGATTTGAGATCTTTCTTCTTTTTCTTCCATTAAAGATTATTACTAGATAATAAATATAGTTCCCTGTGCTATATAATAGGTCCTTGTTAGCTTTCTGCTTTATTAAAATCTGTCTTCATGATGATAAATTTCCCTCCACTGGTTTTTCTGCATCCCATAATTTTTATTATGTTTTCCTTTTCATTTATCTCAGAGGGTTTTCTCATTTCCTTTGTGATTTCTTCTAACAATTGGTTATTTAGAAATGTATTTAATTTTCACATACTTATGAATTTCTCTAATATTCTTCTGTTATTGATTTCTAATTTTATTCCATTAAAAGAACAAACTTTGTAAGATTTCAATCCTTTTAAATTTGTTGATGGCTACTTTATGGCCTAGCATATGGCCCATTCTGAAGAATATTCCATGTTCACTTGAAATAAACATATTCTACTGTGGTTGGAATCAATGTTCTAGAAGTCTAGATGTGATATCTAGTGGTTTATAGTGCTGGATAGTATGTTTTCAGTTGCAGTTTTTAACAGTGTTTTCTCTTTTACTTGAAAAACCAATAAACAGGAAACAAGTTGATAAAACTTTAAAAAAAAAGCAGGAAACTACTAGCCAAAGCAACATATAAAATGAAAATGAAAAAATATTTCCAACTTGCACTCATATATTAAAATTCTTTTTCTTTTTAAATTTTGTTCTTGTGAAAACTAGTGTTTAATAAATTATAAACATTAACAATAATTCTGCTTAACTTCTTATTCAATTAATCAACCATATTTGTTGAATATAGTTAAATTGACACCATAAATTTAAAATGAAAATTTTAAAAGGAAAAATACATTAAAGTGGAAAACAGAAGATAGACATTTTAGATCTGGCTCTGTCACTAACTTGCTCTATGGCCTCCATGGAGAATCCGAGTTCTGTGGACAGCAGTATCTGTATCAGTAAATATGGACTATTCCCGGTCTAGTATATTCTTTCTATAGGTCTGAAAAAGCATGAGTATTGAGACTGAGAATTGAGTTTCTTTTAGAACTTCACCAGTTTCTCCAAGTAACTTTTTCCTCTCTAGAACTTGGTTATTGGATCTATAAAATGGGTATAATAATATACACCTTGCTAGGTATTTGTTAAGTTTAAATGAGATTTCATAGGTAAAGTAGCTAGCACAAAGTGTGGTGAACAATAGATGCTTGCTTGTTAAATGTTCACTTTTCTTTATGAGTAATAAAAATAGTTAATAGTAGTGATAATAATCATAGTTGCTGTGCATGTCTGTACTCTTTTAAATGATAATCAAATGTATGGCAAAACCAATAGAATATTGTACAGTAATTAACCTCCAATTAAAATAAATAAATTTATATTTAAATGATAATCAGAGTTTTCACATCTCATAGAGAGGAAAAATATTAATTCTTATGTAATTTTGGTAATTTTTATAGGTTAGAAAGTGCGAGGTAATAATGGAAACTTTCTAGAATACAAAATATAAAAGAAAGTGTCAAGCTGGTGTACCTTTTAACTTTTTCTTTGTGCAAAACTGTATCCCTTTGGAGTTAGGCAGGTTTTAGAGCAATGGTAACACTCTAACTTATATCTGGGCTTACAGTCTTGATATTTATTATCTCATTTCATTCTAATTCAATATCTGATACATAGTAGAATTTAATCATAGAGTTTATTGAATAACTGAATTCCTCTTGCAATATTTTACTAAGTAAGGCTGCAAAGATAACATCATCATAATTTTTCCCATGAAGCAACTGAGCCTCAAAAGAGAGGCTAATTAACTTACCCAGTGCCACAGGGCAAGTTATAAATTAAATCTGATATTTAGATATACTGACTATTCCTTGCTCCTCACTGAACATCATCATATATGCAAATTAAAGTTTCTTAGCCCTTGTCTATGTATTCTCCATATATGAAACAATATATTTATTTTTTAAAAAAGGCTTTCACAAAGTTATTACATTAGTGTGAAGACTATTTCTGATCTGCCTTTCTTCTCCATATGGAAAAGCAGTGAGGAAAAAGGCTTATTATTGTAAGCTATTAATGATTAATTGTGTGTGAGTATTTGGTTATTTAGGTTTCCAACAGGTTAGCAGAAAGAAAAAAGTCCAGAAGGAGAGGAGACCTGGAGAGAAGACAGAGAGTAATAGAAGGTGGCTGAAACCACCAATTTCTGGTGCTTTCCATGTCAAGCTTCTTGTTTTCTACATTTTATTTTAGCTTAATTATTTCAAAACTTTTGGAGCATAATAACATTTCCCACTAAATATTGTTAATTCTTAAGTGTTATTTTATTTTGCCTTGTGCCTAATTGATCTCTCCCTCATTGTTTCAAATACATGTTCAATTTTACAACGGAAGGCAGTGTTGTAAAAGTAGAAGCAGAAATATGGAAATTCCCTTAAGTATTCACCTTTTTAATGCCTTTAATGATATTGGCTTTCAACCTCATTTTCTTCCAATAATCAGAAGAGTTTCTCTAGTAATGCAGCTGGTTCACTTGTTGTCTATTATGTGGCATCTGTGGTATAACTGACAGGAAAAAAGCAATATGAAAAGGCTAAGAAAAACAGTGAGCTCAGCTGTAGAGTTTGAGACATTCTGTTCTGTGTGGTTGTAAAATGTCATGCTTTCTTTTTCTCATGTGAATTCTATGTTACCAGATATCCTGTGCACATATGACTATCCTGTGTTTCTGTCCCATATCCCATTTTTCTGTCCCATATCCCATTTTTATCTGTATCAGAAGGTATAATGGTCCTCCCATTTGAGCCAAGTAAGACACTTCGTACTTGACTACTGTTGGCATGTGTTACTTCTCCCCTCTCCGACTAACCTAGTTAGAACACATCCCACATTCTCCAAATTAAAAACACTTCATCAAACTTTCTCACATATTAGAATCACTGTGAAGCAGATAATAAGTGAAATGAGAGTCTTGTTAGTCATATTAAATGATGATGTCAATTGTTTCCTACAGACATTATGACTAACTCAGAGGCTGCTAGTTTGACCTTTTAACTTTCAATTATTTTTTACTTAAAAATCATATAAATTGGAAATAGAAGTGAGAGCAGTCACATGAGTTTTAATTTAACTTTCTTTTGCTGTGGGCATAAATATTAAGCTTGTTCTGGCTTGTTTTCTCTAGGTTAAGCTAAGTAGATGAAGAAAAAGGCTCAGGCCAATTATATTATAATTTAATTGATATGCCCTGGGAAGAAAGTGGCATTTTAAATAATCTAATATTCTGGTAAATAGAGTGCTGGTACATATGACAAGAATTATTATTCCTATTTCAAATACTTTATAATAATAACAAAAATTACTTAATGCAATATTTATATTAAACATAACTGAATCTTGCTTTGATCAACAATATAGAGTGCCCAGCATGTAGAAAATATTTACTAGAGGTATGTAAAATTGAAATTAAATTAGACCTGTGTTTTCATACAATGAAGGGCTTTGGGGTCATTATTACAAACATAAGTTACTATAATACCATTCATTTATACAGCATTTTCAAATTTCTAATGCTTTTTAAATTTTTTAATTAAAGTTTTAATTGAAAAATAGTTGATTTACAATGTTGCATTAGTTTCTGGTTTATAGAAAAGTGATTCACATATATATATATTTTCATATTCTTTTCTATTATGGTTCATTATAGAATACTGAATATAATTCCTTGTGATATACAGTTAGACCTTACTGTTTATCTCATAATGCTTTTTATTTTTTAAATATATTATTATTATTTATTTTAACTGGAGGTTACTTACTTTACAATATTGTATTGGTTTTACCATACATCAACATGAATCCACCACAGGTATGCAAGTGTTCCCCATCCTGAACCCCCCTCCCTCTTTCCTCCCCGTACCATCCCTCTGGGTCATCTCAGTGCACCAGCCCCAAGCATCCAGTATCATGCATCGAACCTGGACTGGCTATTCATTTCATATATGATATTATACATGTTTCAATGCCATTCTCCCAAATCATCCCACCCTATCCCTCTCCCTCTGTGTCCAAAAGACTGTTCTATACATCTGTGTCTCTTTTGGTGTCTCACATACAGGGTTATCATTACCATCTTTCTAAATTCCATATATATGCATTAGTATACTGTATTGGTGTTTTTCTTTCTGGCTTACTTCACTCTGTATAATAAGCTCCAGTTTCATCCACCTCATTAGAACTGATTCAAATGTATTCTTAACAATGGCTGAGTAATACTCCATTGTGTATATGTGCCACAGATCTCTTATCCATTCATCTGCTGATGGACATCTAGGTTGCTTCCATGTCCTGGCTATTATAAACAGTGCTGCGATGAAAATTGGGGTACACGTGTCTCTTTCAATTCTGGTTTCCTCGGTGTGTATGCCCAGCAGTGGGATTGCTGGGTCATAAGGCAGTTCTATTTCCAGCTTTTTAAGGAAATCTCCACACTGTTCTCCATAGTAGCTGTACTAGTTTGCATTCCCACCAACAGTGTAAGAGGGTTCCCTTTTCTCCACACCCTTTCCAGCTGCGATCCAAAAGTCTACTAGCATAATGCTTTTTAAACACAAGATATTTCATTCTGTGCTTTTTCTAACTTGGTTGGTTAGGTAAAAGAAGTATTATATTCCCCATTTCATAAACAATATGGGTTGTATAGCTAGTAAGTGATAAAATTAAGAATTTACTCTTGATCTCCTGGGTACTAGTGTTCTGACTCATATATTGCCTTTGGTATTTAATATTTGATATCTAGTAATAAGCTGAATATTATATTAATATAGTTTAAAATAATTTATCCTTAAAAAATCTTTTAAAAACATAGCTTTTTTTTTCTTTAATGAAGAAGAATTTTTATTATTTAATTAATTTATTTTAATTGGAGGCTAATTACAAAATTGTATTGGTTTGCCATAGGTTTTGAAATATACAGGTACTTTAAGAACTAGAGCAATACATTTGATTTGCATAATAAAATCTGCCATGTAGACAGTTGCAAATACCTAAATCACCTGGTCCAAAAGTCTGGTACAACCCAAGTGCTCATTAAATGGTAGATATTATTGTTACCTTTATCAGCTTAGACAATGTTTCAGTTTGGTGTATTTGGTGTATTTGTTACTACATATTTGATTTTATGCTAGCTGTCTGTGTGCTGTGTGCTCAGTTGCTTCAGTCATGTCTGCCTCTTTGCAACCTATGGACTGTAACCTGCCAGGCTCTTCTGTCCATGGGATTTTCCAGGCAAAAATACTGGAGTTGGTTGCCATGCCGTTCTCCAGGGGATCTTCCCAACTCAGTAATTGAACCCATATCTCTGTCATCTCCTACATTGCAGGCAGCTTCTTTACCCACTGAGCCACCTGGGAAGCCATGTCTAATGCTTGCTATTTATTTTCTCCTTCATCACATTGTAAACCTCTTATGTTATACTTTATAGACACTGTCCACAGTACCTAGCTCAGTCCTGGCCATATATTTGAGTTTTAACTACTGGGTTAGAACTGTGGTTTCTGGTGAAAAGAACACTAGATATGGAGTCAGGAGATCCAGATAGCAGTAAGTTATCTCGATTAAGTATGTTTCCTTTCTCTGAACCTCATCAACGCTTTCATTTGTAAAATATAGGAAATAGACTTCTTGAGTCTTTTCAGTTCAGTTCAGTCGCTCAGTCTTGTCCTACTCTTTGTGACCCCATGAATCGCAGCACACCAGGCCTCCCTGACCATCACCAACTCCAGGAGTTCACTCAAATTCACGTCCATTGAGTCAGTGATGCCATCCAGCCATCTCATCCTCTGTCGTCCCCTTCTCCTCCTGCCCCCAACCCTCCTAGCATCAAAGTTTTTTCCAATGAGCCAACTCTTCGCATGAGGTGGCCAAAGGACTGGAGTTTCAGCTTTAGCATCATTCTTTCCAAAGAAATCCCAGGGCTGATCTCCTTCAGAATGGACTAGTTGGATCTCCTTGAAGTCCAAGTGACTCTCAAGAATCTTCTCCAAAACCACAGTTCAAAAGCATTAATTCTTCGGTGCTCAGCCTTCTTCACAGTCCAACTCTCACATCCATACATGACTATTGGAAAAGCCATAGCCTTGACTAGACGGACCTTAGTTGGCAACGTAATGCCTCTGCTTTTGAATATACTATCTAGGTTGATCAAAGCTTTCCTTCCAAGTAGTAACCATCTTTTAATTTCATGGCTGCAGTCACCATCTGCAGTGATTTTGGAGCCCCCAAAAATAAAGTCTGACACTGTTTCCACTGTTTCCCCATTTATTTCCCATGAACTGATGGGACCGGATGCCATGATCTTCGCTTTCTGAATGTTGAACTTTAAGCCAACTTTTTCACTCTCCTCTTTCACGTTCATCAAGAGGCTTTTTAGTTCCTCTTCACTTTCTGCCATAAGGGTGGTGTCATCTGCATATCTGAGATGATTGATATTTCTCCTGGCAATCTTGATTCCAGCTTGTGTTTCTTCCAGTCCAGCATTTCTCATGATGTACTGTGCATAGAAGTTAAATAAGCAGGATGACAATATACAGCCTTGACGTACTCCTTTTCCTATTTGAAACCAGTCTGTTGTTCCATGTCCAGTTCTAACTGGTGCTTCCTGACTGCATACAGATTTCTCAAGAGGCAGGTGAGGTGGTCTGCTATTCCCATCTCTTTCCGAATTTTCTGCAGTTTACTGTTACACAAACAGTCAAAGGCTTTGGCATAGTCAATAAAGCAGAAATAGGTGTTTTTCTGGAACTCTCTGGCTTTTTCTATGATTCAGTGGATGTTGGCAATTTGATCTCTGGTTCCTCTGCCTTTTCTAAATCCAGCCTGAACATCTGGAAGTTCTTGGTTCACGTACTGTTGAAGTCTCACTTGGAGAATTTTGAGGATTACTTTACTAGCGTGTGAGATGAGTGCAATTGCGTGGTAGTTTGAGCATTTTTTGGTATTGCCGTTCTTTGGGATTAGAATGAAAACTGACCTTTTCCAGTCCTGTGCCCACTGCTGGGTTTTACAAATTTGCTGGCATATTGAGTGCAGCACTTTCACAGCATCATCTTTCAGGATTTGAAATAGCTCAGTTGGAATGCCATCACCGCCACTAGCTTTGTTCGTAGTGATGCTTTCTAAGGCCCACTTGACTTCACATTCCAGGATATCTGGCTCTAGATGAGTGACCACACCATCGTCATTATCTGGGTCATGAAGATCTTTTTTGTACAGCTCTTCTGTGTATTCTTGCCACATCTTCTTAACATCTTCTGCTTATTTTAGGTCCATGCCATTTCTGTCCTTTATCGAGCCCATCTTTGCATGAAATGTTCCCTTGGTATCTCTAATTTTCTTTAAGAGTCTCTAGTCTTTCCCATTCTGTTCTTTTCCTCTATTTCTTTGCATTGATCCTTGAAGAAGGCTTTCTTATCTCTTCTTGCTATTCTTTGGAACTCTGAGTTCTGATGCTTATATCTTTCCTATTCTCCTTTGCTTTTCACTTCTCTTCTTTTCACAGCTATTTGTAAGGCCTCCCCAGACAGCCATTTTGCCTTTTTGCATTTCTTTTCCATGGAACTCACAAATTCTGTGATTCTATGATTAGATAACGGATCTTTTTCCTGAAACAAAGAATTGTACTGTAGTCAAATAAACCTCTAAAGCCAGATAGAAAAATGTAGAGCCCAAGTCAGCTGACAAACCATCTCAGTTTTCCTGGAACTGTTTCTAGTTTTAACATTGCAATTCCTATGTCCCATGTATCCTCTCAGTCCTGATAGCCTCAGGTATTTTGGCAAATGGTGTTTTTCCTTTATAGTGGTTTTAAGCATTTTTGTATTGAATTCTACATTGATTGATAGTGCTTGATTTTGGTGGTGGAGATAAGCAATTGAGTGAGAAAAAAAAAATAAGAAGAGCCCATGATATATAAATGAGCACTCCTCTCTGGTTAGTGGTAATTCAATGTCATTGAATCAATCACTTTGGAGAACTTCTCTGTGCAGGGCACTGTATTAGGCTATGCTATCAAATGTAGGCATGTAGAAGGTTTCATCTCTGTTACCCAGACTATCTGTGTGTGTTAGAGTGGTAGGTTGGGGGTTATAGGAGATACACCTAAAAAATGTATCCATATACCTCAAGATGGTATATGATGATTAAATGTGTTAAACTATTCAGGGAAGGAAGCAGAGGCCAGTGAGGACTATAAGAGGTAGAATTTAAGGTTTCAGAGGATTTGGATTGGTTATGGAAATGGCTATTCAGACAATCTAAGGGGTGGTACACACACTGCTATATAGTGCACAGGTCCTACAGGTAAATAACTGTTCATGAGGGTCCAATGTCCATGAAAATGTACCATTAGTTGAAAAAGGAAGTTCTCCAAGAGATACAAAAGGGAAATTTTTGATGATGAGGAATTTGGGGTGAGATCAAGGGAACTGGGGAAACAGAACTACTATGAAATAGTCTCTACAATTTTTCTTCTGAGTTTTCCTCTACTTTTTAGGATTATTTAATTTAGGTCTCTGCTGCCACAATCTTGTTTGTTTCTCACCACTGCATTATGGATATTCACATGTGATAGAGGAAAGGGCACAGGCTTCAAAAGCCACAGAGGCCTCTACCCACTTACTAGCTTTGTGACTTTGGATGAGTGAATAGCTTTACTGGAGCACTGTTAGCTCATTGATTAAACAGGAGCAAACATACCTACTTCACTGGGTTGTTCTAGAAATAAGGAAATAATTAATGTGTATAACATGCCAGACATTGTAGCTGGAAGATATTACAGGCTCAATGAATGGTAAATTCCTCACCTATCTCGTTCTAGGGTTCAGTTCAGTTCATTTCAGTCGCTCAGTCGTGTCCGACTCTTTGCGACCCCATGAATCGCAGCACGCCAGGCCTCCCTGTCCATCACCAACTCCCAGAGTTCACTCACACTCACGTCCACCGAGTCAGTGATGCCATCAAGCCATCTCATCCTTTGTCGTCCCCTTCTCCTCCTGCCCCCAATCCCTCCCAGCATCAGAGTCTTTTCCAATGAGTCAACTCTTCGCATGAGGTGGCCAAAGTACTGGAGTTTCATCTTCAGCATCATTCCTTCTAGGGTTATGATCATACATTTGTTTGCTTGTCTAAGTAAGAAGCAAAATCTCCTTCAAATGGCCTCAGAAAGACTCACAAAGGAGTGTTCAAAATACAGAGGAAGTGTACTCATCATATTTCTGGAAATCCCTGGAGACCTGGAGATTCAACCCCCTCTACCCACACTCCCAACCCTGTAGTTCATCTGTTTGTGTGATTTAAGTTGGGACATTAGCTCCTCTCAGGTCCATAAGAACACAAGTTCCTTTCCTTGACTTGACTCTGTGTGTCATGCAAGCAGCCTGTCTAGCAGAGCAGATATAGTTGGCTGCTAATGATCTGCAAGTGTTCAAAGTTGATTCCTTCCACTCTGCTCCTGTGCACCAACAAGAACACATTAATAGGTGTAAACTTTAGGGCAAATTTCCCTGCTGCAAGGAATAAGATCTTGTCGCTTTACCAGGAAAGCTTGGTTACTGAGGGATCTCATTATCTTCTCCAGGGCCTTTCTTTGTTTGGTTAATTTATGAAGTCCAAGAAGTGTGCTTTCAAAGCTGCTCAATGTCTCTGTCAGCATGCCCTTAATTTTGTAGGAATTTACCCTTCCTCTCACCCCTGCTCTCAGCAGCTCCTAACTCTCCTCTGAATCCTTTTCAACCTCCTTCTAATTTTCCCCAAACTCTCTTCCAAACTTTCCCTCTATCCTCTCTCTAATTCCTCCATTTCTCATCCAGTCTACCTCCACTCCAACCAGTCCCCTGCTTTCTCCATCTTCCTGTACTCCATCACTCACTGACATGTTACTACTGGAATATTCAAGCTTTGAGACTTCAATTCCCTCCCTCCCTTCCTCCTTCCCTCTCCCCCTCCTAATTTACTTGTGTCTTATTCATTCACTCAGCTAAATCAAGAAATAATTAAAACACTAGTAGAATTTGCACCTGTTTATAGTTTTTTTTTAAATCACTTGCAAATTTATTTTCTTTATTGAAAAGATGCTGCAATTGTTGTGATAAAGAAAATCTTGACAAGGAAAAAATCAAGTCAATATAACAACTACATTTTTAGATGTTAGTTTCTATTATCTATTCCCATGCATATTGTTAGAATAAATTGTAATTAAAACAGCCCCACATTAATGCAGGGTTCAAAGAAGGGGGCATGAAGGATTGGTGAAAAAATAATGCAACTCAAAGTTATCAGGTTCAGTTCGCAATCCAAGAGGCAGGGTTGTTGTACAGGTAGCCTTAGTTCATTGCCAGAGATTCAGTGGAAGATTCTGGGAGCGGCAAATGCTGATGACAGCTGAGTTTACAGAAGATAGGTTTCTTGGAGTAGTCACTAAGACAAAGAATCTACCCAGCAGTTATTTCATCATTATGTCTTCTATTCCACCTGTGCCTGAAGCAATTGTAGTGACAATAACGGGATGGAAAAGATATAGTGTGGGTACTCCACTCAATGTTAGGATCATGTGTTTCAAGCCAGTGGATTCCAAGAATCAGAGGGTACCTTAGTGCGTGAATAATGTCAAACGAGCTCTTCAACATGGTTTCCAATTTTAAATTCAACAGGTGGTGTTTCCTTGGTTATGGGTCCATTAATCAATGTATGGCCATTTACAGTTTCCAACATCAGAGGAAAGATGTTACTGTGACGGGCAGTTTCTCTTGAAGAACCACAGAGTGGTCAATGCTGTTTCTGTAGGGGCCTGAATCCACTGTAGCTTGCTCAAAGAGCTGTCGTCTTCCCAGTCGGATTTCAACAGTAAACCATGGTGTATGAAATATGGATATTGGAAGTGAGGGGGATGCATATTTGTAGATTGGCCTGCCCTGGTTCCCCCTTGCTGCAGGACCTCGATGTTTCCCACCTGCTGGGCATGATGAGGCTTGACAGGGAAATCTCTGGTGAAATGACCAGAATATCCACAGTAGAGGCATAAGTGGCCTTCACAGCAACAGGCTCATTCAGCTTCATTGAGGTGTTGGTGACAGCTTGAAGCCTGCACTGGCTGCTTTTCAGTTGGTAAACTCTTGAGGCCAGCTCTCTCCTCAGAGGGATTTGCATCTTGTGGACTTGGATCAGGTTTACCACTTAGCTTCTCTTCTATGGAGATGTATTGGGTGATCAGATCAGACAGATTGGTAGCTGGGCTTGTGTGAGACAGTTCACTTCAGATAGAACTGGCAAGCCCTTCCTGAAATTGGATGCAGAGAGTGCTTTCACCCATTTTTGTTCTTGAATAATGAGGTGGAAGTGGGTTGCATACTGGTGGACATGGTCCTCTCTTTGGCAGAGCTTATGGGTGTGGTGGTTGGCATCTTCCATGTTTTCTGGATTGTCAAAAGTATCCTGAAGCACTTGCATGGAACTTTCAAATTGCTCCAGCAGGGGGCTTTGGATATCTACTAATGGCTGGAACCACTTTTCTTCTTTACCTAAGAAATAGTTGCCAACAAAGCTTACCAGAGCTGTTTTGGTGGGATACAGGCACTCTCTGACTCTCATGGAACTCTTCAATTGAACCAGAAACTCAGGAATCTTCTGGATATCCCTACTGAAGGCTAAAGAATATTTTAGGAGGAAAGCTTCAGCATCTAACTCATTGGAAGACTGTGGAAACTCTGAAGCTGTTGTTGTTTCAGTAGCTGTTAGACTGTCCAGGGACTCCTTGGATGTTATGAGTCCTAGGAATTCCTGGGCATCTTTAGGATCCTGGAGCTCCTGGGGAGCAGGAAACTCAAAGAATTCCAGGTGTCTAGAGGTATCTCGGCATTTTGGTGCCTCCTGTAGCTCCTGGGCATTTGGGGAGTGCCGGGGCTCTAATTTCTGGGGCTCCTGGCCTGCTGGGGCATTCTGGGTATCTGGGGACTTCTGAGCTTCCTTGAATTCTGAGGGTTTATGGTCCTCCTGGGCCATTGGGAGCTTCTGAGGCTCCTTGGCCTCCGAGGGCTTTTGGGATCTCCAGGCTCCTGAAAGTTTGTAGATTATTGGAGGTACTTGGGGATCTTGGGTTGCTGGGGGCTCCAGGGACCCTGGAGCTGCTAGGGACTCCAAGGACTTTTGGGGCTCCTGAACTGCTGAGGTCTCCCAGGCTTGGAGGTCCTGAGACTCTCTGGGCTTCTGGGACTCCTCAACATCTGGGGGCTCTTGGGGTTCCAAGACAGCTAGAAAATCCAGGGGGCTCTGGGGGTCTCTGGGTCTCCTGGAGTGGTTCATCCTCCTTGGCTGCTTGGGGCTTCTGGAGTTCTGGAATGAGGGACTACAAGGCATTATTTTCCTCCATCAGCCACTGCACTTGTGCCTGCAGAATTTCATTCTCTGATTTCAGAGCAATATAGGAAGCTGCTAAGTCCTCCATCATCTTTTAAGGAAATGAGGTTGGTTTGGCAGTTTGCTGCTGAGAGAGTAGGTGAGTGCTTGTGAGATCTTTCTAAAAGCTCCTCACAGTCAGATATCAGGCTCCGTGAGTTTTCAAGAAAATGGGGATCTGTGTCCCAACAAAATTGATTAACAAGAGGTCACTGTGAGCCTCCGGAGCTCAGCAAAGGGAGATATTAGATACATTGTGAAGAGAGTGTGATCTGAGGGTCAGAAACTGTGGAAAGCACTCATTTGAAATAAATAATAACAAAAGTTGCCCGACGGTGCTGGATTTCTTTTACTATAGACTTATATTTATGAGCTGGGTCATATATGCTAGCTCTGACCTCATGACATCTTAAGACAGCATCTGATCAAGACTGTGTATTTATTTTGCATTCTTATTTTGAAACTGAGCATTATGAAAGAAGCAACTTCCCCATATTCTTTCCTGTTTTATATGGTCTTTCATTTCTAATGTCTACTTTAATTTCCCAATGTAACACTTGGATTTTAACAGCTGTTTTCAATGACTAAATCAAATGTTTGAACAATGTGGGGATTTTAAGTTATGTGTGGGCCAACCCAAGATATATTTTTGGGTGGCTGGGGTAAGAGGTAGGGGGGAGCTTTCTGACATCTCAGAAATCATACCACATAAGTAAACACACAAGATTAGTCTCAGGAGAAAACAAGCAAAATTTTACTAAATATATATATGTTCAGCAGACACATGCACATTATTTATAAAATACCTCAAAATAGTTGGGAAAATAATCTTTATAAATGTACATTACCATTCAGAGACTTAGTCCAAGAGTTCCACTATCTGCATACCTGTCACAGAGAAGGGAAGCATGTGAATGAATGGCTGTGGAGGCTTGTCTTTTTCTGCATACACTGAACTCAAACAAACATACCCACTCCAAGAACACATTCCAACTCTCCTGTGTAACGTAGCTATTTTGAGTGTGGAAGAATTTTTTTTTTTTTGACAGTACCTCTCAGTTTAGAGCCACAAGGAAAGTAGGATGCTGCGCTGATGTGAGGCAGCCTCATGTGCTCAGTCCTTGGTTACTTTAATAAATATTTGGCCAGGGAACTGGGAGTAATGCCACAGCCCTTGTGAAAAGTTGCAAACATTTCTGAATGACCACAGTAGTTTGGGGGTTTATTTTTTATATCTCTTATACAATCTCCCATCACTCTGTCCACACTGGGCTGTTTGTTGAATTCTTACTCAGAGAGCAGCCTGCAACATCTTAGCTCCCCACCCCCGCTCCCCCGCCTTACTCTGTTCCTTGGGTCCCTCCCTGCAATGTTTTCTTGGGAATTTTACCATGGACAGACATGGACAAGGTATAATAGGGTAAGATTTTAGGGAAGGCCAACTTTATTGGAGGGTACTTGTAACAGTCTTGCAAGGTCCTTGGCTTGCTCTGAATGTCTTGGCCCAGGGTTCTTATCTTTCCCTGAACCATTCAGGTGCTTTAGGAAGCACCCAGGTATCCCACTAATGGCTGGCCTCTTGAGAAATGACCTTGCTCAAGATCTCACTTTCTCTTCTTGTGACAAATCATAGTCATGCCTTGGGCATGGGCCGTGTGGCCATTTTAGGTAAGTCCTATTTTTCATTCTAGTAAGGAGTGGGTTTGGGGATTGTCTTTGGCCAAATCAAATCATACATCAGGTTATTCACTGTCCCAAGTCTCCTTTAAAAATGGTAAGTTTTACATTAATCAACATAATGGTGATAAACCTTGGTGAATATTCCCAAGTGATTGCAAATTGATGGACTCAACTAGCTGAACCGGAATGGAGAGGCTTTGAAAAGAAAAGTAAAACCTTTCACAAATGAAGTGATTGTATTCCTTTTTTTTTAATCAGTTTTTATTTTTTATTTTACTTTACAATACTGTATTGGTTTTGCCATACATCAACATGAATCCACCAGGGGTGTACATGAGTTCCCAATCCTGAAGCCCCCTCCCACCTCCCTTCCCATACCATCTCTCTGGGTCATCCCAGTGCACCAGCCCCATGCATCCTGTTCAGTTCAGTTCAGTCGCTCAGTCGTGTCCGGCTCTTCGAGACCCAATGAATCGCAGCACGCCAGGCTTCCCTGTCCACCACCAACTCCCAGAATTCACTCAGACTCACGTCCATCGAGTCAGTGATGCCATCCAGCCATCTCATCCTCAGTTGTCCCCTTCTCCTCCTGCCCCCAATCCCTCCCAGCATCAAAGTCGTTTCCAATGAGTCAACTCTGCGCATGAAGTGGCCAAAGTACTGGAGTTTCAGCTTTAGCATCATTCCTTCCAAAGAAATCCCAGGGCTGATCTCCTTCAGAATGGACTGGCTGAATCTCCTTGCAGTCCAAGGGACTCTCAAGAGTCTTCTCCAACACCACAGTTCAAAAGCATCAATTCTTCGGTGCTCAGACTTCTTCATAGTCCAACTCTCACATCCATACATGACCACAGGAAAAACCATAGCCTTGACTAGACGGACCTTCGTCAGCAAAGTAGTTTCTGCTTTTGAATATACTGTCTAGGTTGGTCATAACTTTTCTTCCAAGCAGTAAGCGTCTTTTAATTTCATGGCTGCAGTCACCATCTGCAGTGATTTTGGAGCCCCCCAAAGTAAAGTCTGACATGGTTTCCACTGTTTCCCCATCTATTTGCCATGAAGTGATGGGACCAGATGCCATGATCTTCGTTTTCTCAATGTTGAGCTTTAGGCCAACTTTTCCACTCTCCACTTTCACTTTCATCAAGAGGCTTTTAAGTTCCTCTTCACTTTCTGCCATAAGAGTGGTGTCATCTGCATATCTGAGGTTATTGATATTTCTCCCAGCAATCTTGATTCCAGCTTGTGTTTCTTCCAGCCCAGCGTTTCTCATGATGTACTCTGCATATAAGTTAAATAAGCAGGGTGACAATATACAGCCTTGATGTACTTCTTTTCCTATTTGGAACCAGTTTGTTGTTCCATGTCCAGTTCTAACTGTTGCTTCCTGACCTGCATACAGATTTATCAAGGGGCAGGCCAGGTGGTCTGGTAATCCCATCTCTTTCAGAATTTTCCACAGTTTATTGTGATCCACACAGTCAAGTGCTTTGGCATAGTCAATAAAACAGAAATATATGTTTTTCTGGAACTCTCTTGCTTTTTCCATCAAACCTAGAGTGGCAATTCGTTTCTTCCATGATATTATACATGTTTCAATGCCATTCTCCCAAATCATCCCACCCTCTCCCTCTCCCACAGAGTCCAAAAGTCTGTTCTGTGTCTTTCCTTTTGATGTTTTAGTCTTTGTAAACAAAACAAATAAAAATACTATCATCATCAGGAAATAATGTGTTCTAGTTATGAGAATTTTTCAGATAACTGAGGTCTTCCCTTTGAAAATACAAAACACACAGTTGATACTTACCTTGTGTGTGTGCTCAGTCATGTCCAACTCTTTGAGGTCCCATGGACTCCAGGCTCCTCTGTCCATGGGATTTCCCAGGCAAGAATACTAGAGCAGGTTTCCGTTTCCTACTTCAAGGAATCTTCCTGACCCAGGGATTGAAGCCACCCACGTCTTTCATGTCTCCTGCATTAGCAGGCGGGTTCTTTACAACTAGCACTACTTGAGAATCCCTGTTTACTTTATTAATTAAAAAAGCTGAGAAATATTTATAGCATGCATTACACTTCTTTCTTCATTCTTAAGTAGATTATTTTGAGTGTAATTTAATTTCTACTGGTTTGGGCTCATACTTATATGAACCAGCTCCTTTACTCTGTTTAACACCATGTTGCCTCCTGAAAGTTATCAAGAGGTATAAAGCTGTCAGTCTCCAAATTAAATATCTCAAAATTGTTAAACTTTCCAATTACTTGTAATTTTTTTCACTTTGTATTTTTTCTACTCTTTTGCTATCAGACTGTCACATAGCCTTTTCACACTGTTATCTAAATGCCTGTCCATACTTGTTGTTCAGTCCCCCAGTCATGTCTGACTCTTTGCGACCCCATGGACTGCAGCACATCAGGCTTTTCTGTCCTTCACCATCTCCTACAGACTGCCCAAGTTCATGTCTATTGCTTCGGTGGTGCCATCCAGCCATCTCATCCTCTGATGCCTCTCCTCCTTCTGCCCTCAATATTTCCTGGCATCAGGGACTTTTCCAATGAGTCAGAAGTTTGAATCGGATGACCAAAATGCTGGAGTTTCAGCTTCAGCATCAGTCATTCCAGTGAGTGTTCAGGGTTGATTTCCCTTAAGATTGACTAGTTTGATCTCCTAGCTGTCCAAGGGAGTCTCAGGAGTCTTCTCCAGCACCACAGTTCGAAGACATCAATTCTTTGGTGCTCTGCCTTCTTTACAATCCAGCTCTGACAACAGTTCATGACCACTGGGAAGACCATAACTTTGACTATATGGACCTTTGTCGACAGAGTAATGTCTCTGCTTTTCAACACACTGTCTAGGTGTGTCATAGCCTTTCTGCCAAGAAGTAGTCATCTTTTGATTTCATGCCTGCAGTCACCAGCCACAGTGATTTTACAGCCCAAGAAAAGGAAATCTGTCACTACTTCCACCTTTTCCCCTTCTATTTGCCATGAAGTAATGGTGCCAGATGCTATTATCTTAGTTTTTTTTTCTTTTAAAAAAAAATTAGTTTTAAGCCAGCTCTTTCACTCTCCTCCTTCACCCTCATCTAGTGGCTCTTTACCCGCCTCTACTAAGTATAGGTAAATTTGGCAAATTATTTAGTCCTTCTAAAATTTAGTGTAAAACTCATCTTATAAAACTGTAAAGTGGAGCTATTACTTGCACTTAACTTTATAAAGCTTCTTGGACACGACTGAAACGACTGAGCACAGGCTTCTCAGATGGTGCTAGCAGTAAAGAACTCACCTGAAAATGCAAGAGATGTAAAAGATGCAGTCTTCGATCCCTGGGTCAGGAAGATACCCTGGAGGAGGAAATGACAACCCACTCCAGTATTCTTGACTGCAGAATCCCATGGACAGAGCAGCCTGGCAGGCTATAGTCCATGGGGTTACACAGAGTTAGCCATGACTGAAGTGACTGAGCATAGCACTATATAGTTGTTGCAAAGATTTAATGAAATAATTGATTTAAAAGACTTAGCACAGTGTCTAGCAGCTAGTAACACCCAATGAAGATTAACTATAATGATGATGATGATGATGAGGAGGAGGAGGAGGATTAGAAAATGTAGCTAGAGAGTTAAATTTGCTACAATTGTGTAAGGGATGAATAAGGTCTCTCATATGAAGAAATTTACAGTGCGTGTGTTTTGCATCATTGACTTTATACCACTCAGGAGCTTTTATTTTCTTTTTGACTGGGTTATGGATGATGCAGTTTACCAAACAACACTCTAGAATAATAATTGGAGGCACCTAAGCATGAAGAATACATCATGAGAAACGCTGGACTGGAAGAAGCACAAGCTGGAATCAAGATTGCCGGGAGAAATATCAATAACCTCAGATATGCAGATGACACCACCCTTATGGCAGAAAGTGAAGACAAACTAAAAAGCCTCTTGATGAAAGTGAAAGAGGAGAGTGAAAAAGTTGGCTTAAAGCTCAACATTGAGAAAACGAAGATCATGGCATCTGGTCCCATAACTTCATGGCAAATAGATGGGGAAACAGTGGAAACCATGTCAGACTTTACTTTGGGGAGCTCCAAAATCACTGCAGATGGTGACTGCAGCCATGAAATTAAAAGACGCTCACTCCTTGGAAGAAAAGTTATGACCAACCTTGATAGTATATTCAAAAGCAGAGACGTTACTTTGCCGACTAAGGTCCGTCTAGTCAAGGCTATGGTTTTTCTGGTAGTCATGTATGGATGTGAGAGTTGGACTGTGAAGAAGTCTGAGCACTGAAGAATTGATGCTTTTGAACTGTGGTGTTGGAGAAGACTCTTGAGAGTCCCTTGGGCTGCAAGGAGATCCAACCAGTCCATTGTGAAGGAGATCAGCCCTGGGATTTCTTTGGAAGGAATGATGCTAATGCTGAAACTCCAGTACTTTGGCCACCTCATGCGCAGAGTTGACTCATTGGAAAAGACTTTGATGCTGGGAGGGATTGGGGGCAGGAGGAGAAGGGGACGACAGAAGATGAGATGGCTGAATGGCATCACTGACTCAATGGACATGAATCTGAGTGAATTCTGGGAGTTGGTGATGGACAGGGAGGCCTGGTGTGCTGCAGTTCATGGTGTCGCAAACAGTCAGACACGACTGAATGAATGAAATGAACTGAACTGAATTGAAGCATGAAGATGAGATGATTAACAAAGGGATTGTGAAACAGTCCTGATAGATGTTTAAAAAGTCCATGGACTAAAGTGCAGAACAGTGCCTTGCTTACAGGCATATTTATTCAGTGGGTACATGCAAGGACCTCTCCTCTACTCTTGCTAAAGAACAAAGACCAAATTCAAAGTCCTTAAGTACAAGTTTCAAACTGTCTAAACATAAAGAATTATTCCGAGTGGGAAAAAAAAAACTATGCTGACTTTTTGTCAAAATGCCTAAAGTAATTTTAATATCCTAAATTAGTCAAGTAAGAATAAGAAAGCAAAAACATCCAAACTGTCATCTTGTTTCCTCTACACTTTAATCTTCTTATGCTCACAACATGATGGAATTTATGGAGGTTTAGAATAGTTATGAAAACATTTTAAGTAAATTAGTTTCTTTTTTTTTTTTTTTCTAAACTGGACAAATGAACTTCTAGGGGAAAAGGAAGAAAAATATGTTTATTTAACATGTATAAAGACTGCACAGTTCTAGTTAATGCATATATATGGGATTTAGAAAAATGGTAACGATGATCCTATATGCAAGGCAGCAAAAGAGACACAGGTGTAAAGAACAGACTTTTGGATTATGTCAGAAAAATCAAGGGTGGGATGATTTGAGAGAATAGTACTGAAACATGTATATTACCATATGTAAAATAGATGGCCAGTGCAAGTTCAATGTATGAAGCAGGGCACTCAACCAAGAGCGATGGGGTGGGGAGAGAGGTGGGAGGGGAGCTCAGGGTGGGGGGGAGACACATGTACACCTGTGACTGATTCATGTCAATGTATGGAAAAACCCACCACAATATTGTACTTATCCTCCAATTAATATGAATTAATTTTGAAAAAAGACTGCCCAGTTAAGTTCAGTTATGTTAATACGTTACATATATTAATTATTAACTTAGGGAGAAAGAGAAGGGAAATGTTAAATGAAATGAAATTCTACTTTGTACATTACACTATGAATTATAGTTTTATTTTATTGACAATATACAATATGAAACATTTTAGATTTCTGCCAAGATCTTCCTTCTCAAAGCTGGCTAGGCTACATCTTCAAGTAACTCATGCTCCTGCCCTTTCCGTCCCTCCTTCTTCCTGCCTGGAAAAGAGTCAACAGGACATATTACCCCACAGGTCTCTTGCACAATACCAAGCTACCCCTTGGGGAAGTCTCACCCTTGTGTCTGTTTTGTTCAATATTTTATTCCTATGGTTGCGTTAGAGGCTTGCAACACTTTAAGCTTAACTCATAATATGCTTTGTACAAGTCAAAACTTTTGTTACCAACACTATATGGCATCAGGGCAACAGGAATTCTCAATTACTTTAGAAGTTGGAAAGCTTTCCAATAATTTTTCTTACTCATGTAACTGAGATACAAAGCATGTAGTAATGAAATATAGTACAACTCTGAAGGTGTCAAAGTTTGTCACCCCCTTGTCTCCTTTTATGATATTTGCCATCGTCTCATTTTATTTCTGGTCCCATGCATACTAAGGTGGCCTTTCCCTTTGATCAGCTATCTTTTTGGGAAAAAATCCCTACAGAGTTCTAAAATGAACTTTCTTGGAGCATTTTCATTTTCATAGGGTATTCTGAAAGGCTGCAATCTGTTCAAGATCCTTCTGTTAGGAGAGACATTCTGAGACAGAGATACCATTTTAACATCCTTTAGATCATGCTACTCTGGTGGCCCTATATATTTTCTTCCTTATAAGTTTGGCCCAGTATGGTTTCTAGCATTAGCAAATTTGATTAATGATCTCAGTGCCCTGGTTTCATTTAACCCTGGTAATGTGTTGATGAGAGTGCCCTAGCTAAAGGTTGAAGCAACTACCATCACAGCCTAAGAGTGGGATAGGGAGATTTTGCTATAACCTTACTCTTAGGGATATTCTTCTTGCAGGGATCTGGCCCTTTCTTTTACTTCCTAGAGGCCTACTCTCTGGGATTTGTCAATGTTGGTTCACTCAGAAAGGAGACTAATTCCAAGCTTATGGCAACAACATGGCAGAAAAGACAGAGCCATGGGGAGAAGGGAAGAGGAAGGGAGTGAAGAAGGAATGATAAAAAATCTAGAAAGATGCTTTAAAAATGTATACATACATTTTGGTCAATTAAAGAGAAAATTTAATTTTATGGTTTAAGAATTTAAAAATCACATTAGGAGATTATCTTTTAATGATTCAGTTCAGTTCAGTTCAGTCACTCAGTTGTGTTCAACTCTGCAACCCCATGAACCGCAGCACACCAGGCCTCCCTGTCCATCACCAGCTCCCGGAGTCTACCCAAACTCATGTCCATTGAGTCGGTGATGCCATCCAACCATCTCATCCTCTGTCCTCCCCCTCTTCTCCTGCCCTCAATCCTTCCCAACATCAGGGTCTTTTCAAATGTGTCAGCTCTTCGCATCAGGTGGCCAAAGTATGGGAGTTTCAGCTTCGACATCAGTCCTTTCAGTGAACACCCAGGACTGATCTCCTTTAGGATGGACTGGTTGGACCTCCTTGCAGTCCAAGGGACTCTCAAGAGTCTTCTCAAACACTGCAGTTCAAAAGCTTCAATTCTTCAACACTCAACTTTCTTTATAGTCCAAATCTCACATTGATAGGTGACTACTGGAAAAACCATAGCCTTGACTAGATGGACCTTTGTTGGCAAAGTAATGTCTCTGCTTTCTAATATGCTGTTTACCTAAGATGGCGGAGGATTAGGATGGGGAGACCACTTTCTCCCCCACTAATTCATCAAAAGAACATTTGAATGCTGAGTAAATTCCACAAAAGAACTTCTGAATGCTGGCAGAGGACATCAGGCACCCAGATAAGCAGTCCATTGTCTTCGAAAGGAGGTAGGGAAAAATATAAAAGATAAAAAGAGAGACAGAAGAGGTAGGGATCTGTCCTGGGAAGGGAGTCTTAAAAAAGAGAGAAGTTAGTTACTTTATAATATTGTATTGGTTTTGCCACACATCAACATGAATCCGCCACAAGTATACACATGTTCCCCATCCTGAACACTCCTCCCCCCTCCCTCCCCGTACCATCTCTCTGGGTCATCCCAGTGCACCAGCCCCAAGCATCCAGTATCATGCATCGAACCTGGGCTGGCAATTGATTTCATATATGATATTATACATGTTTCAATGCCATTCTCCCAAATTATCCCACTCTCTCCAGCTCCCACAGAGTTGTAATGAACCTCCAATTAAAATAAATAAATTTATATTAAAAAGTAAAAAATAATAATAAAAAAAGATGAGACAGGTGGGAAAAAAAAAAGTGAGAGAAGTTTCCAAACACCAGGAAACACTCTCACTGGAGTCTGTGGCAAGCCTTGGAACCTCAGAGGGCAACATAACAGGGAGTAAAAATAAATAAACAATTAAAACCCACAGATTACAGTGCCCAACGGTAATCCCAGCAAACAAGCAGTGCAGACACCTGCATCCGCCATTAGCAATTGGGGGCTGGGCAGGGAGGTGCAGGCTGCATTGCTTAGAGTAAGGACCGGGCCTGAATGCCCCAAGGGCAATGTGAGGGAACTAACTTGAGATGGCAAACCAGAGCACTAAACTAAGACACTGCCAGGCCTGCTCACAGAACAAAGGACTGAACAGAGCTAGCTGGCTGCAGATCGGCCCATCCCTGGCCAGAGACAGGCAGGCGAGGGCAGCCAGAGCCAGAAGGAGACAATCATGCCTCAGAGAGGCATCACCCACCAAAATGCAAGCAGGCTTCATTGCTAACCAAGACTATTTGGGATTCTGGACTGTCAACATCTGCTGGGAGGATTGCAGCCAGAGATCAGCTCCCCAGAAGAGACACACAGGGCACCTGAGAAGGTGCACCGGTTGTACATCCAGAAAACTGAGCTGCAGGGATGGGGGAGGCAATAAGTTGCAGTGACCATGCTCGCCAAGCACCTGGTCACCTGAGCTGCTCGGACCTGGGAAGGGCACAAAACGCAGGCCCAACCAAGTCTGCACCTCTGAAGACTACCCAAGTATCTGAACCTGAGTGGCTTAGACCTGGGATGTGCATACAATCCAGGGCCAGCCTCAGACAGTTCCTGGCAGAGTAACCTAGAGCCTAAGCAGTGTAGACAGGGAAAGTACACACGCTGTGAGCGGGGGCAAACCCAGTGTGGCCGAGACACTGCGAGCACATGCCAGCGTTATTTGTTTGCAGTGTTCCTCCAGCCCCACAGCACGACTGAACAAGTGAGTCTAAAAAGTGTCCACCACCATCCCTTTGTGTCAGGGCAGAAATTAGACACTGAAGAGACCAGCAAACAGAAGAAGCTAAAAGAGACTATTGGAAGTGACAGGTTCAATAGATTAACCCCTATAGTTAACACCAATTGCATAGGAAGGGGCCTACAGATCTTGAGAAGTATAAACCAGATCAAGGAACTATCTGAAAATCAACTGACCCCACACTGTCCACAACAACACCAGAGAAAGTCCTAGATATATTTTTACTATTATCATTTTTTAATTAAAATTTTTTAAATTTAAAGTCCTCTATTACTCCTTTAATTTTCATTTTTATAACCTAATATTACTTCGCAAAAAAGACCCTATTTTTAAAAGTAAACTTCATATATATATATTTTATAAATTTTGTGACTTTGTTTTTTCTTTATTATTGTATTTCTGAGAATCCAACCTCTTCTCTAGATTTTCAATCTTTGCTTTTTGGTATTTGTTATCAATTTTGTACCTTTAAGAACCCAGTCTTCAGTACCCATTTTTACATGAGAGCAAGATTACTGGCTTGATTGCTCTCTCCCTCCTTGAACTCACCTTTTTCTCCACCAGGTTGCCTCTATTTCCTCCTTCCCCCTTCTCTTCTCTACCCAACTCGGTGAATCTCTTTGTGTGTTCTGGACTGTGGAGAACACTTAGGGAACTGATTACTGGCTGAATCCATCTCTTTCCTTTTGATTCCCCCCTTTATCCTCCTGGTCACATCTGTCTCCTTCCTCCTTCTTCTCTTCTCTGTGTAACTATGTGAACATCTCTGAGGGATTCAGACTGTGGAGAGCACATAAGGAAGTGATTACTGGCTAGCTTGCTCGCTTCTCTTTTGATTCCCACTCTTCTCCTCCTGGTCACCTCTAATTCCCTCTTCCCTCTTCTCTTCTCCATGTAACGCTGTGGACCCCTCTGGATGTCCCTCACTGTGGAGAAGTTTTTCATCTTTAACCTAGATGTTTTATCAACAGTGGGATAGCTCCATCAATCTAATCACACTAGGACAACAGCCTTTTTTAACTCAATGAAACCAAGCCATGCTCGCGGGGCAACCCAAGATGGGCGGGTCATGGTGGAGAGGTCTGACAGAATGTGGTCCACTGGAGAAGGGAATGGCAAACCACTTCAGTATTCTTGCCTTGAGAACCCCATGAACAGTATGAAAAGGCAAAATAATAGGATTCTTGCTGGGGTCCAGCCCCCGAAGGATTCAGGGGAACCTGAAGGAAAAATGGTGTCAGCGGATGATTTAGAGAGAGATAAAGAAAGAATATTGTAGATAAGAAAATAGAGGAGAGAAAGAGGCTGATATTCCTTGGTTTACATAGAAAGCCAATAAAATTTCAAGACAAGAAGTTTGCCCTGTTCACAGAGGCCACAGGTGCCTTCCCAGTCTCCCGAGGGAGTGAAGATGCAGAACATCTTCGCGTTCAGGTCTTATAAAACCCGGGCAGATAAGTGAATGCAGGGAGCCTCTATGCTCCAAGGGATCAGCCTGAAAAAGAAAGTAAGAGAGAAAAAAAAGAAAAAAGAAAAACACGGGGTGACCAAGCTTCTTCAAGCGAGGCCCATTGTTTTTATTTTTAAAAGGGTCTTTTATACTTTTACTTGTACATAGAGGGAAATGAAAGATGCAAAGTCATACAGAGTCAGCCCAAACATTACATCTGTTTTGTCTTTATCGAAACCAGGATTTTTCTGCAAACCTTTCCCATAAACAATATTGTGTAAATTATCTTTTGGCCTTGGAGGCCTGCGAACATTTTATGACCCTCTTTTGATAAAGGCTGTTCAACCAGAAAACTTATTTTCCCTTGAAATGTTTTTTCTTATATTTCTAATCTATGTCAGCCTCAAAAAGTATTAAACAGAGTTACATTCTCACGAAGCAAAGGTGAAGTGAGTTATAAGAAAGAACCAATTAGCTCAAAAGTCTGATGTGGTTAATTTCAAGGCTACACTTATTTTTCTTACTTTCCAACTATGTTAACTAATACACTCCCAGGTGCACAGTGGATAAGAAATATGGGAACTTAGCAACGAGCATTGGCCCAATAATAAAATCCTATGCCAGCACTACTCTAATAACTTTTAACTTTTTATTTTATTTTATTTTATTTTTTTTTAGTTTTTTATTTTTTAAATTTTAAAATCTTTAATTCTTACATGCGTTCCCAAACATGAACCCCCCTCCCACCTCCCTCCCCATAACATCTCTCTGGGTCATCCCCATGCACCAGCCCCAAGCATGCTGTATCCTGTGTCAGACATAGACTGGCGATTCAATTCTTACATGATAGTATACATGTTAGAATGCCATTCTCCCAAATCATCCCACCCTCTCCCTCTCCCTCAGAGTCCGAAAGTCCATTATACACATCTGTGTCTTTTTTCCTGTCTTGCATACAGGGTCGTCATTGCCATCTTCCTAAATTCCATATATATGTGTTAGTATACTGTATTGGTGTTTTTCTTTCTGGCTTACTTCACTCTGTATAATTGGCTCCAGTTTCATCCATCTCATCAGAACTGATTCAAATGAATTCTTTTTAATGGCTGAGTAATACTCCATTGTGTATATGTACCACAGCTTTCTTATCCATTCATCTGCTGATGGACATCTAGGTTGTTTCCATGTCTTGGCTATTATAAACAGTGCTGCGATGAACATTGGGGTACATGTGTCTCTTTCCATTCTGGTTTCCTCAGTGTGTATGCCCAGCAGTGGGATTGCTGGGTCATAAGGTAGTTTTATTTGCAATTTTTTAAGGAATCTCCACACTGTTCTCCATAGTGGCTGTACTAGTTTGCATTCCCACCAACAGTGTAAGAGGGTTCCCTTTTCTCCACACCCTCTCCAGCATTTATTGCTTGCGGATTTTTGGATCGTAGACATTCTGACTGGTGTGAAGTGGTACCTCATTGTGGTTTTGATTTGCATTTCTCTAATAATGAGTGATGTTGAGCATCTTTTCATGTGTTTGTTAGCCATCCGTATGTCTTCTTTGGAGAAATGTCTATTTAGTTCTTTGGCCCATTTTTTGATTAGGTCGTTTATTTTTCTGGAATTGAGCTGCATAAGTTGCTTGTATATTTTTGAGATTAGTTGTTTGTCAGTTGCTTCATTTGCTATTATTTTCTCCCATTCTGAAGGCTGTCTTTTCACCTTGCTTATATTTTCCTTTGTTGTGCAGAAGCTTTTAATTTTAATTAGATCCCATTTGTTTATTTTTGCTTTTATTTCCAGAATTCTGGGAGGTGGATCATAGAGGATCCTGCTGTGATTTATGTCTGAGAGTGTTTTGCCTATGTTCTCCTCTAGGAGTTTTATAGTTTCTGATCTTACATTTAGATCTTTAATCCATTTTGAGTTTATTTTTGTGTGGTGTTAGAAAGTGATTTAGCTTCATTCTTTTACAAGTGGTTGACCAGTTTTCCCAGCACCACTTGTTAAAGAGATTGTCTTTACTCCATTGTATATTCTTGCCTCCTTTGTCAAAGATGTCCATATGTGTGTGGATTTATCTCTGGGCTTTCTATTTTGTTCCATTGATCTATATGTCTGTCTTTGTGCCAGTACCATACTGTCTTGATGACTGTGGCTTTGTAGTAGAGCCTGAAGTCAGGCAAGTTGATTCCTCCAGTTCCATTCTTCTTTCTCAAGATTGCTTTGGCTATTCGAGGTTTTTTGTATTTCCATACAAATCTTGAAATTATTTGTTCTAGTTCTGTGAAAAATGTGGCAGGTAGCTTGATAGGGATTGCATTGAATTTGTAAATTGCTTTGGGTAGTATACTCATTTTCACTATATTGATTCTTCCGATCCATGAAAGGCTCTATGTTTTAGGCTTTCCATGCCTCTCACAGTTGGGAGGATGTAAATAATCATCTGCGTAGCTGCAAGAGTCAGGATATACCTGCCAAGCAAGCTAAAATGCTAACAGAGGGGGTTTGATTCGAAATATTTCTCTCATGACCAGGAGACTTATTAGCTATAGCCCTAAGTTGATTGTCTCCAGAGAAAGGTGGTCAGGAATAGCCCCCTGTTAATGTCAGAAGAGTTGGTGAAAGTCATGAAATAGTAAAACAGACAGATTCTGGTTTTGTGGTAGATGCTCGAGAAAGCCTAGGGAGCCAGTTGAGTTCTGAAGCCTTGCTTAACAGTTCTCTTCCACATGACATTGTCATGGGTGGGATCTCACGTGGTGGCTCCCGGCAGATACTGAATGAGGAACTCCCCAGGTCAGTAGATGCCCAATATGTTACTGGAGATCAGTGGAGAAATAACTCCAGAAAGAAAGAAGGGATGGAGCCAAAGCAAAAACAATACCCAGCTGTGGATGTGACTGGTGATAGAAACAAAGTCCGATGCTATAAAGAGCAATATTGCATAGGAACCTGGAATGTCAGGTCCATGAATCAAGGCAAATTGGAAGTGGTCAAACAAGAGATGGCAAGAGTGAACGTTGACATTCTAGGAATCAGCGAACTAAAATGGACTGGAATGGGTGAATTTAACTCAGATGACCATTGTATCTACTACTGTGGGCAGGAATCCCTCAGAAGAAATGGAGTAGCCATCGTGGTCAGCAAAAGAGTCCAAAATGCAGTACTTGGATGCAGTCTCAAAAAGGACAGAATGATTTCTGTTCATTTCGAAGGTAAACCATTCAATATCACAGTTATCCAAGTCTATGCCTCAACCAGTAATGATGAAGAAGCTGAAGTTGAATGGTTCTATGAAGACCTACAAGACCTTGTAGAACTAACACCAAAAAAAGATGTCCTTTTCATTATAGGGGACTGGAATGCAAAAGTAGGAAGTCAAGAAACACCTGGAGTAACAGCAAATTTGTTCTTGGAATGCGGAATGAAGCAGGGCAAAGACTAATAGAGTATTGCCAAGAAAATGCACTGGTCATAGCAAACACCCTCTTCCTACAACACAAGCGAAGACTCTACACATGAACATCACCAGATGGTCAACACCGATATCAGGTTGATTATATTCTTTGCAGTCAAAGATGGAGAAGCTCTATACAGTCAGCAAAAACAAAAGCGGGAGCTGACTGTGGCTCAGATCATGAACTCCTTATTGCCAAATTCAGACATAAATTGAAGAAAGTAGGGAAAACCACTAGAGCATTCATGTTTGACCTAAATAAAATCCCTTATGATTATACAGTGGAAGTCAGAAATAGATTTAAGGGCCTAGATCTGATAGATAGAGTGCCTGACACACTATGGAATGAGGTTCATGACATTGTACAGGAGACAGGGATCAAGACCATCCCCATGGAAAAGAAATGCAAAAAAGCAAAATGGCTGTCTGGGGAGGTCTTACAAATAGCTGTGAAAAGAAGGGAGGAGAAAAACAAAGGAGAAAAGGAAAGATATAAGCATCTGAATGCAAAGTTCCAAAGAAGAGCAAGAAGAGATAAGGAAGCCTTCTTCAGAGATCAATGCAATGAAATAGAAGAAAGAACAGAATGGGAAAGACTAGAGATCTTTTCAAGAAAATGAGAGATACCAAGGGAACATTTCATGCAAAGATGGGCTCGATAAAGGAGAGGAATGGCATGGACCTAAGAGAAGCAGAAGATATTAAGAAGAGGTGGCAAGAATACATGGAAGAACTGTACAAAAAAGATCTTCATGACCAGGATAATCACAATGGTGTGCTCACTCATCTAGAGCCAGACATCCTGGAATGTGAAGTCAAGTGGGCCTTAGAAAGCATCACTACAATCAAAGCTACTGGAGGTGATGGAATTCCAGTTGAGCTGTTTCAAATCCTGAAAGATGATGTGAAAGTGCTGCACTCAATATGCCAGCAAATTGTAAAACTCATCAGTGGCCACAGGACTGGAAAAGGTCAGTTTTCATTCCAATCCCAAAGAAAGGTAATGCCAAGGAGTGCTCAAACTACCAAACAATTGCATGCATCTCACATGCTAGTAAAGTACGCTCAAAATTCTCCAAGCCAGGCTTCAACAACATGTGAACCGTGAACTTCCTGATGTTCAAGCTGGTTTTAGAAAAGGCAGAGGAACCAGAGATCAAATTGCCAACGTCTGCTGGATCATCCAAAAAGCAAGAGAGTTCCAGAAAAACTTCTATTTCTGCTTTATTGACTATGCCAAAGCCTTTGACTATGTGGATCACAATAACCTATGGAAAATTCTGAGAGAGATGGGAATACCAGACCACCTGACCTGCCTCTTGAGAAATCTGTATCCAGGTCAGGAAGCAACAGTTAGAACTGGACATGGAACAACAGACTGGTTCCAAATAGGGAAAGGAGTACGTCAAGGCTGTATATTGTCACCCTGCTTATTTAATTTGTATGCAGAGTACATCATGAGAAACGTTGGACTGGAAGAAACACAAGCTGGAATCAAGATTGCCAGGAGAAATATCAATAATCTCAGATATGCAAATGACACCACCCTTATGGCAGAAAGTGAAGACAAACTAAAAAGCCTCTTGATGAAAGTGAAAGAGGAGAGTGAAAAAGTTGGCTTAAAGCTCAACATTCAGAAAATGAAGGTCATGGCATCCGGTCCCATCACTTCATGGGAAATAGATGGGGAAATACTGGAAACAGTGTCAGACTTTATTTTTGGGGGGCTCCTAAATCACAGCATACAGTGACTGCAGCCATGAAATTAAAAGATGCTTACTCCTTGGAAGAAAAGTTATGACTAACCTAGATAGCATATTCAAAAGCAGAGACATTACTTTGCCAACTAAGGTCCGTCTAATCAAGGCTATGGTTTTTCCAATAGTCATGTATGGATGTGAGAGTTGGACTGTGAAGAAGGCTGAGCACCGAAAAATTGATGCTTTTGAACTGTGGTGTTGGAGAAGACTCTTGAGAGTCCTTTGGACTGCAAGGAGATCCAACCAGTCCATTGTGAAGGAGATCAGCCCTGGAATTTCTTTGGAAGGAATGATGCTAAAGCTGAAACGCCAGTACTTTGGCCACCTCATCCGAAGAGCTGACTCATTGGAAAATACTCTGATGCTGTGTGGGATTGGGGGCAGGAGGAAAAGGTGATGACAGAGGATGAAATGGCTGGATGGCATCACTGACTCGATGAACGTGAATCTGAGTGAACTCCGGGAGTTGGTGATGGACAGGGAGGCCTGGCATGCTGCAATTCATGGTGTCGCAAAGAGTCGGACACGACTGAGCGACTGAACTGAACTGAACTTGTCAACAGTTCTGTATAGATGGAGAAGTCTTGAGGCTACTGTACGAATAAGACTGAAAACCAGAGGCAGGAGTCTTATGTTCAAATCCTAAGAACTGCAGAGGACTCTTGACTCCAGGAAACATTAATTGACAGGACCTCATCAAACGCCTCTATACCTGCACTGAAACCAAACATCACCCAAGGGCCAACAAGTTCCAGAGCAAGATATACCATACAAATTCTCCAGCAACACAGGAACATACCTGCCCTCCAATATACAGGCTGCCAAAAGTCACTCCATACACATTCAGTTCACTTCAGTCACTCAGTCGTGTCTGACTCTTTGAGACCCCATGAATTGCAGCACGCCAGTCCTCCCTGTCCATCATCAACTCCTGGAGTTCACTCATACTTATGTCCATCGAGTCACTGATACCATCCAGCCATCTCATCCTCTGTCGTCTCCTTCTCCTCCTGCCACCAATCCCTCCCAGCATCAAAGTCTTTTCCAATGAGTCAACTCTTCGCATGAGGTGGCCAAAGTGCTGGAGTTTCAGCTTTAGCATCAATCCTTCCAAAGAAATCCCAGGGTTGATCTCCTTCGGAATGAACTGGCTGGATCTCCTTGCAGTCCAAGGGACTCTCAAGAGTCTTCTCCAACACCACAGTTCAAAAGCATCAATTCTTCGGCACTCAGCCTTCTTCACAGTCCAACTGTCACAACCATATATGACCACAGGAAAAACCATAGCCTTGACTAGATGGACCTTAGTCGGCAATGTAATGTCTCTGCTTCCAAACACATTGACATCTCATAACTCATTACCGGACACTTCATTTCACTTCAGAGAGAAGTAATCCAGCTCCACCCACTAGAACACCGGCACAAGCTTCCCTAACCAGGAAACCTTCACAAGCCACCCATACAACCCCACCCCCAGTGAGGAAATTCCACAATCAAGAGAACTCCACACTTGCCAGAATACGGAACGGCCACCCCAAACACAGCAATATAAACAAGATGAAAAGACAGAGGAATACCCAGCAGGTAAAGGAACAGGATAAATGCCCACCAAACCAAACCAAAGAGGAGTAGATAGGAAATCTACCTGATAAAGAATTCCGAATAATGATAGTGAAAATGATCCAAAATCTGGAAAAGAAAATGGAGTTACAGATAAATAGCCTGGGACAAGGATCGAGAAGATGCAAGAAAGGTTTAACAAGGACCTGGAAGAAATAAAATAGACTCAATATATAACGAATAATGCAATTAATGAGATCAAAACCACTCTGGAGGGAACCAACAGTACAATAACGGAGGCAGAAGATAGGATAAGTAAGTGAGAAGATAGAATGTTAGAAATAAATGAAACAGAGAAGAAAAAAGAAAAACGAATTAAAAGAAATGAGGACAATCTCAGAGACCTCTGGGACAATGTTAAATGACCCAACATTCCAATCATAGGAGTCCCAGAAGAAGAAGACAAAAAGAAAGACCATGAGAAAATGCTTGAGGAGATAATAGTTGAAAACCCAGAGCATGCCAAACAAGATAAACCCAAGGTGAAGCACCCAAAGACACATATTAATCCACTGAACGAAGACTAAAAACAAAGAACAAATATTAAAAGCAGCAAGGTAAAAACAACAAATAACACACAAGGGGATTTCCATAAGGATAACAGCTGATCTTTCCATACAAAGTCTTCAGGCCAGGAGAGAATGGCAGGACATATGTAAAGTGATGAAAGAAAATAACCTACAGACCAAATTACTGTAAGCAGCAAGGGTCTCATTCAAAGATGAAGGAAAAATCAAAGGCTTTACAGACAAGCAACAGCTGAGCAAATTCAGCATGACTAAACAAGCTCACCAACAAATGCTAAAGGATCTTCTCTAGACAGGAAACAAAGAAAGGGTGTATAAACTCGAACCCAAAACAATAAAGGGCAATGGGATCATATTTATCAATAGTTACCTTAAATGTAAATGAGTTGAATGCCCCAACCAAAAGACAAAGACTGGCTGAATTGATACAAAACAAGATATGTTGTCTACAAGAGACCCACCTCAAAACAAGGGACACATACAGCCTGAAAGTGAAGGGCTGGAAAAAGATATTCCATGCAAATAGAGAACAAAAGAAAGCAGGAGGAGCAATACTCAAATCAGATAAAATAGACTTTAAAACAAAGGCTGTGAAAAGAGACAAAGATGGACACTACATAATGATCAAAGGGTCAATCCAAGAAGATATAACAATCATTAACATATATGCACCTAACATAGGAGAACCACAATATGTAAGACAAACGCTAACAAGCATGAAAGGGGAAATTAACAATAACATAATAATAGTGGGAGACTTTAATAACCTACTCACACCTATGGATAAATCAACTAAACAGAAAATTAACAAGGAAACACAGACTTTAAATGATACAATAGACCTGTTAGACCTAATTGATATCTATAGGACATTTCACCCCAAAACAATGAATTTCACCTTTTCTCAAGTGCACATGGAACCATCTGCAGGATAGATCACATCCTGGGCCATTAATCTAGCCTTGGTAAATTCAAAGATGTTGAAGTTATTCCAAGCATCTTTTCTCACCACAATACAGTAAGATTAGATCTCAATTAAAGGACAAGAACTATTAAAAATTCCAACATATGGAAGCTAAGCAACATGCTGCTGAATAACCAACAAATCACAGAAGAAATCAAAAAAGAAATCAAAACATGCACAGAAACGAATGAAAATGAAAACACAACAACCCAAAACCTATGGGACACCGTGAAAGCAGTACTAAGGGGAAGGTTCATAGCAATACAGGCATACCTCAAGAAATAAGAAAAAAGTCAACTAAATAACCTAACTTTACAGCTAAAGCAACTAGAAAAGGAAGAAATGAAGAACGCCAGGGTTAGTAGAAGGAAAGAAATCTTAAAAATTAGGGTACAAATCAAGGCAAAAGAAACAAAAAAGACCATAGCAAATATCACCAAAACCAAAAGCTGGTTCTTTGAGTAGATAAATAAAATTGACAAACCAGTAGCCAGACTCATCGAGAAACAAAGGGAGAAAAATAAAATCAACAAAATTAGAAATGAAAATGGAGAGATCACCAAAGACAACACAGAAATACAAAGGATCATAAGAGACTGTTATCAGCAACTATAAGCAAATAAAATGGACAAATTGGAAGAAATGGACAAATTCTTAGAAAAGTATAACTTTCCAAAATTGAACCAGGAAGAAATAGAAAATCTTAACAGACCCATCACAAGCATGGAAATTGAAACTGTAATCAGAAATCTTCCAACAAACAAAAGCCCAGAACCAGACGGCTTCACAGCTGAATTCTACCAAAAATTTCGAGAAGAGCTAACACCTATCCTACTCAAACTCTTTCAGAAAATTGCAGAGGAAGGTAAACTTCCAAACTCATTCTATGAAGCCACCATTTCCCTAATACCAAAATCTGACAAAGATGCCACACAAAAACAAAACAAAACTATAGGCCAATATCACTGATGAACATAGATGCAAAAATCCTTAACAAAATTCTAGCAATCAGAATCCAACAACACATTAAAAAGATCATACACCATGACCAAGTGAGCTTTATCCCAGGGATGCAAGGATTCTTCAATATCTGCAAATCAATCAATATAATACACCACATTAACAAATAGAAAACTAAAAACCATATGGTTATCTCGATAGATTCAGAGAAAGCCTTTGATAAAATTCAACACCCATTTATGATAAAAACCCTCCAGAAAGCAGGAATAGAAGGAACATACCTCAACATAATAAAAGCTATATATGACAAACCCACAGCAAACATTATCCTCGATGGTGAAAAATTGAAAAACTTCCCCTAAAGTCAGGAACAAGACAAGGGTGCCCAGACTCACCACTTCTATTCAACATAGTTTTGGAAGTTTTGGGAACAGCAATCAGAGAAGGAAAATAAATAAAAGGAATCCAAATTGGAAAAGAAGAATTACAAACTCTCAGTCTTTGCAGATGAGATGATCCTCTACATAGAAAACCCTAAAGACTCCACCAGAAAATTACTAGAGCTAATCAATGAATATAGTAAAGTTGCAGGATATAAAATCAACACACAGAAATCCCTTGCATTCCTATACACTAATAATGAGAAAATAGAAAGAGAAAGAAACAATTCCATTCACCATTGCAATGAAAAGAATAAAATACTTAGGAATATATCTATGTAAAGAAACAAAAGACCTATATATAGAAAACTTTAAAACAGTGTTGAAAAAATTCAAAGAGGACACTAATAGATGGATAAATATACCATGTTCATGAATAGGAGGAATCATTATAGTGAAAATGAGTATACTACCCAAAGCAATCTATAGATTCAATGCAATCAATATCAAGCTACACACGGTATTTTTCACAGAGCTAGAACACATAATTTCACAAGTTGTACGGAAATACAAAAAACCTCGAATAGCCAAAGCAATCTTGAGAAAGAAGAATGGAACTGGACGAATCAACTTGCCTGACTTCACTCTCTACTACAAAGCCACAGTCATCAAGACAGTATGGTACTGGCACAAAGACAGAAATATAGATCAACGGAACAAAACAGAAAGCCCAGAGATAAATCCATGCACCTATGGACACCTTATCTTTGACAAAGGAGGCAAGAATATACAATGGAGTAAAGACAATCTCTTTAACAAGTGGTGCTGGGAAAACTGGTCAACCACTTGTAAAAGAATTGAAATTAGAACACTTTCTAACACCATACACAAAAATAAACTGAAAATGGATTAAATATCTAAACATAAGACTAGAAACTATTAAACTCCTAGAGGAAAACATAGGTAACACCCTCTCTGACATAAACCACAGCAGGATCCTTTATGACCTACCTCTCATAATATTGGAAATAAAAGCAAAAATAAACAAATGGGACCTAATTCAAATTAAAAGCTTCTGCACAACTAAGGAAACTATAAGCAAAGAGAAAAGACAGCCTTCAAAATGGGAGAAAATAATAGCAAGTGAAGCAATGGACAAACAACTAATCTCAAACAGATACAATTAATTCCTGCAGCTTATTCTAGAGAAATAAAAGACCTAATCAAAAAGTGGGCCAAAGAACTAAACAGACATTTCTCCAAAGATGACATACAAATGTCTAACAAATACATGAAAAGATGCTCAACATCACTCATTATCAGAGAAATGCAAATCAAGACCACAATGAGGTACCACTTCACACCAGTCAGAATGGCTGCTACCCAAAAGTCTACAAGCAATAAGTGCTGGAGAGGGTGCAGAGAAAAGGGAACCCTCTTACACTGTTGGTGGGAATGCAAACTAGTACAATCACTATGGAGAAGAGTGTGGAGATTCCTTAAAAACTGGGAATAGAACTGCCTTATGACCCAGCAATCCCCCTGCTGGGCATACACACTGAGGAAACCAGAATCGAAAGAGACACGTGTACCTTCAATGTTCATTGCAGCACTGTTTATAATAGCCAGGACATGGAAGCAACCTAGATGTCCATCAGCAGACAAGTGGATAAGAGATCTGTGGCATATATACACAATGGAATATTACTCAGGCATTAAAAAGAATACATTTGAATCAGTTCTAATGAGGTGGATGAAACTGGAGCCTATTATACAAAGTGAAGTAAGCCAGAAAGAAAAACACCAATACAGTACACTAACACATATATATGGAATTTAGAAAGAAGGTAACGATAACCCTGTATGCGAATAGCAAAAGAGACATAGATATATAGAACAGTCTTTTGGATACTGTGGAAGAGGGTGAGGGCAGGATGATATGGGAGAATGGCATTGAAACATGTAAAATATCACATGTGAAAAGAATCGCCAGTCTAGGTTTGATGCATGATACAGGGTGCTCGGGGCTGGTGCACTGGGATGACCTAGAGGGATGAGATGGGGAGGGAGGTGGGAGGGGGGTTCAGGATGGGGAACACATGTACACTCATGGTGGATTCAAGTCAATGTATGGCAAAACCAATAACATATTTTAAGGTAAATTAATTAAAAATAAAAAAATAATAAAATGGATAAACAACAAGGAAAAAAAAAGGAGGGGATATATGTATACCTATGTCTGATTTATGTTGAGGTTTGACAGAAAACAGAAAAATTCTGTAAAGCAATTTTCCTTCAATAAAAAATAAATAAATTATTTTTTTTTAAAATGGTAAGACTGAGATTATATAGACTTATTTTCTTTGTGATTATTTGGTTCTGTAAGTTTTATTAATTGAACAGGAATTACATTTGCAATTTGAAAAGAAAGTTAATGTTGTTTTGAAAACAATCAGAGGTAGTTAAAGAACAACAATACTTAACGATAAGGGGGCTAATTTACCAAATAGACATGAAAATATTAAGTGTGTTTGCATCTAATAATAGAGCATCAAAGTACATAAAGAAAAATGTGATAGAACTCAAAGAAAAAATGCACAGGATAGTTAGAGATTTCATACTCTTCTGTTAGTAATAAATATAGTAAATAGGCAGAAAATCAGTAATGACAGATCTCATCAACACTATTCACTGGGGAGATAGAAAAAGATGGCAGAAGAGTAAGACAAGAAGACCATCTTCCTTCCCACAAATACATCAAAACTTCATCAGAATTTGGAATGGCTCCTACAAGAGAACTTCTTAATGACAGCAGAAGTACCCAAACTTCCAAAAAGGGAAGCCAGTTTCCTTAGAACAAGGTAAGGCAAAAGATAAAGACATTAAAAGAGACAAAGGATTTCAGGACAGGGATTGTGCCCCCAAAGAGGGAGTCATGAAGGAGGAAAAGTTTCCACACACTGGGAAACCCAATCACGGGGTGGGGCAGGGACCAGGGGAGAGATTCAGAACCCCCAAGTGAGTGCAACAGTAGGGGCTCAGAAGGCAAAAGAGAGAAAAATCACTACAGAAATCGCTGCCGAATATCACTTCTCAGTCAAGAAACAGCTTGCAAGTATCCACCCAGAGCAGAGAGTTGGGGAGCGGTGCCAAGGTCTGGGCACAGATCGCAGGGAAATGTTAAGGGTGGGTGGGTGGGGGTGACTGCCTTAAGACTACTCTGAGAGGGCTACTTCAACATAGATGTGGAATTAGATGTGACTGCCACTGTCAAGGCTGGGCAAAGTGCTTGAGGCAGCCAACAAAAAAAAAGTACTATGCAGACATTACTTTACCAACAAAAGTCCATCTAGTCAAAGCTATGGTTTTTCCAGTAGTCATGTATGGATGTGAGAATTCCACTAGAAAGAAAGCTGAGCACTGAGGAACTGATGCTTTTGAACTGTGGTGTTAGAGAAAATCCTATAGGAAATAAGTCCTGAATATTCATTGGAAGGAGTGATGTTGAGGTTGAAACTCCAATATTTTGGCCACCTGATGTGAAGAACCTACTCATTGGAAAAGACACTGATACTGGGAAAGATTGATGGCGAGAGGTGAAGGGGACGACAGGTGATTGGATGGCATCACTGACATGATAGACTTGAGTTTGAGTAGGCTCTAGGAGTTGGTGATGGACAGGGAAGCCTGGCATGCTGCGGTCCATGAGGTCACAAAAAGTCAGACATGACTGAGTGACTGAACTGAACTGAATGCAATCCCAACCCCAGAGGTGGCAGCCACTACCAGGCTCTGAACAGACACAGGTTACTGCTCACACCTTTCTGGGAGCTTCAGCAGCTTGAAGCTTCCTAGGGATCCATGACCTGCGGCCAATTTCCCTGGGAGAGCTCTCCCTCCATCTCAGACCAAAACAATATCCAAACAGACATCTATTGCCACAGGCTCTTCCCAGTTCATCACAGATGTGGCTGCCATATCCTCCACTATCTCCAGCCTGAGCAAGCAAATGAGCCCTAATAAAACTTGGCCTGCATCCCGTCATGTCTGGGTGGGGAACAGACTGGATATAAGGCACAATTGTGAATTTTAGGAGAAAGTACAAGCTGGAGTAAGTCCAGATCTGAAACTAAGCTGATACCACACTATCTACAAGAGGTCCAGAGACCTTTGTAGAAATACTGGAAGAGTTTTATATGAGTTTTGCTGGTGTTCTGGGCTGTGGAGTGTTGCCTTCACCAAGAGTCTTATAAGTTTTTCTTCTGTGCTATGTGGCTTGTGAGGCCTTGGAGCTACAGTAGGAGTCAGGCCTGAACCCCTGAGGTGGGAGACATAAGCCCAAGACTTTGATCCACCAGAGACCTGCCAACCCCAGGGAATGTTAATAGGCGAGAGCCCTCCCAAAGGCCTCCAACTCAACACTAAGTCCAAGCCCCACTCAAAGGCCAGCAATGCCAGACACACCATGCCAATCCTTCAGCAAAACAGGAAAACAATCCTGCCTATTAGCAGATATGCTGCCTAAAATCATACCAAGCCCATAAACACCCCCAAACACACTATTGGAAATGATACTGTCTTTCAGAGAGACAAGATCCAGCTCCATCCACCAGAACACAGGCACACATAGTTCCCCCCAACCAGGAATCCTTCACAAGGGACTGGTTCAACCCCATCCACAGGGGGCAGGCTCCTCAATTAAGAGGAAATATGACCTTCTAAACTGCAGAGTGGAGACCCCAAACATAGTAAAGTAAACAAAATGAAAAGCCAGGGAAATATGCAGCAGATGAGGGAATATGGTAAAAACCCATAAGACCAAACAAAGGATAAGGAAATAGTCCACTTTAAAAAATAATTCAGAGTAATGAGAATAAAGATGATCCAAAATTTCAAAACAAAATGGAAGCATGGATGAGTAGACTACAGACATGGATCAAGAAGATAAATAGACTACAGACATGGATAAAGAAGACATGGATGCAATAACTGAGATTAAAAATATCTTGGAGGAAAGCAACAATAGAACAAATGAAGCAGAAGAATTGATAAGTGAGATGGAAGATAGAATGGTAGAAATAACTGAAGAAGAGCAGAATAAAGGGGAAAAATAATTTTAAAAATGAGGCTAGGTTCATAGACCTCTGGGACAACTAGGTTCATAGACCTCTGGGACAACATTAAGCACCCCAACATTTGAATCATAGGTGTTTCAGAAGAAGAAGACAAAAGGAAAGGGCATGAGAAAAATTTGAGGAGATTAAAGTTGAAAATTTCCCTAAAATGAGAAAGGAAATATAGCCACCCAAGTCTAGGCAGTCCAGAGAGTCCCATACAGGATATACACATGGCAAAACATGCAAAGACACATATTATTCAAATTAACAAAAATTAAACACAAAGAACAAATATTAAAAGCAGCAAGGGAAATAGTAAAAGCAGCAAGGGAAAATAAAATAACATACAAGGGGGTCCCCATTAGGCTAACAGCTGATCTTTCAACAAAAACTCTGCAGGCCAGAAAGGAAAGGGCAGCTACACTTAAAGAGATGAAAGGGAAAGACCTACAACCAAGATTACTCTATCCAGCAAGGATCTCATTCAGCTTCAAAGGAAAAATCAAAAGCTTTACAGACAAGCAAAAGCTAAGGGAATTCAGTACCACCAAACCAGTTTTTCAACAAATGCTAAAAAAACTTATCTAAACAGGAAACACAGAAAAGACCTTTAAAAACAAGCCCCAAAGAATAAAGTAAGTGGTAACAGGATCATACTTGTCAATAATTACCTTATATGTCCATGGGTAAAATGCTTCAACCAAAAGACATAGACTGGCTTAATGGATAAGAAAACAAGATTCCTATAATATGTTGTCCACAAGGGACCCACCTCAAGCCCAGGGATAAGTGCAGACTGCAATCCATGAAAAACACAATCAAAAGAAAGTGAGATTAGCAATACTCAAATCAGATAAAACAGATTTTAAAATAAAGACCATTAGAATAAAGATCAATCCAAGAAGAAGACATAACAATTATAAATATATATATGTAGCCAACATAGGAGCACCTCAATACATAAAGCAAATGTTAAAAATTATTAAAGGTGAAATCAAAAATATCAAACTAATAGTAGGGGACTTTAATACCCCACTTACACCAATAAACAGTTCATTCAGACAGACAATTAATAGGAAAACACAAGCTTTAAATGATACATCAGACCAGTTGAACCAAATTAATATCCACAGGGCATTTTATCCAATAAAAGAAAATAGATTTCATTTTTTTCCAAGTGCACATGGAAATTTCTCCAGGATAGACCATACCCTGGACCACAAATCAAACCTTGGTAACGTGTTTTTTTTTTTTTAAGTTTAAATAATTTCAAATATCTTTTCTGATCAAAACAGCTGTAAAATTAGATACTGACTACAGCAGAAAAAAACAATAGAAAACACATGGATGATAAAAAATAATATGTTTCTGAGTAACAAACAGATCACTGAAGAAATCAAAAAAGGAAATCAAAATATGCCTAGAAAAAAATGACAATGAAAACACCACACCTCAAAACCTATGGGATACAGTAAATAGAGGGAAGTTTATAGCAAGACAAGCCTACCTCAGGAAACAAGAGAGACATCAAATATACAACCTAACCTTACACCTAAAGCAATCAGAAAAAGAAGAACAAAAAACCTCAAGGATAGTAGAAGAAATGAAGTCATAAAGATCAGAGCAGAAATAAATGAAAAATAGAAGAAAGAGAAATAGCAAAAAATCAGTAAAACTAAATGCTGGTTTTTTTGAGAAGATAAGCAGAAGTGATAAACCATTAGCTACACTCATCAACAAAAAAAAAGGAGGGGAGAAGACTCTAGTCAATAAAATTAGAAATGAAAAAAGAGAAGTTACAACAGACAACATATAAACACAAAGGCTCATAAAAGACTACTATTAGCAACTATATGTCAATAAAATGGACAACTTGGAAGAAGTAGAAAAATTCTTAGAAAAGTGTAACTAACCTTCAAAAATTGAACCAGGAAGCAATAGAAAATATGAACAGACCAATCACAAGCATGGAAAATCAAAACTGTAATGAAAAATCTTTGAGCAAACAGAAGTCCAGGGCCAGATGGCTTCACAGATAAATTCTACCAAAATTTTACAGAAGGGCTACAATCTATCCAGCTGAAACTCTTCCAGAAAATTGCAGAGGAAGGAAAACTACCAAATTTATTCTACAAGGCCACCATCACCTTGATAACAAAAACAGACAAAGATGCCACAGAAAAAGAGAATCACAGGCCAATATCACTAAGAAACATGGATGCAAATGTCCTCAAAAAATTCTAGCAGGCAGAATCCAACAACGCATTAAAAGGTCACATCAAGTGGGCTTTATCCCATGGATGCAAGGATTCTTTAATATATGCAAATCAATCAATGTGAGACATCATATTAGTAAATAATAAGATAAAACCATATGATAATCTCAATAGATGCAGAGAAAGCCTTTGACAAAATTCATCACCCATGTATGACAAAAACTCTCCAGAAAGTAGGCATAAAAGGAGTATACCTCAATATAAAAGGCCATACAAGGCATTAATTCCTGAGAGAACAAGATGGCAGAGGAATAGGTGGACGTGGAGTACATCTCTCTCTACAGATACATCAGGAATACACCTTCAGACATAGAAATGCATGCAGAACACCAGCTGAGAGTGGACAGGAGGACCTGATCAGTGGAAAAGAATATATAGAATCACACAGAACTCAATAGGATGAAGGAACTAGGGGGAAAAACAGGAGTGTTAGTAGGACTAGACCTGCCCTCGGTGGGTCGGGGAACTGAAGCAAGGGTCCGATCCCCACAGTGGGGCACTTGTCTGAGTTAGTGGAGAAACCTTTAAGGCTGAGAGTGAAACAGCTGATCTGTGGCAGCCTAAATGGAATGAGAATCATACAGTTCTTGCTGCAGCCATACATATGCCAGGCAGGAATGCAGGTCTCCTGGAAGAGGCAGTGGCTGGAGCTGGAGTATAGGGATTATGGAGCAATCCCAGGGCTAGGGCTGCTGTTGACTGTGGAGAAACAGATAGAGGGGATGTGAGGGAGGAGATCATGGTGGGAAATGCCTATGGAGGAAAGCCAGGCAAGCCATGGGAGCAAGGCAATACTGCTGAGTCATGCATAGGGAGTGGAGCCAATACCATAGCCTCTCTCTCTCCACATGCCAGCATCTGCAGCTGAACAATAGATAGGCTGGCCCATCAAATGCCTGATACACTGAACTACAAAGTAGGACCGCACCCAGGCTGCTTTTTTCAGTGACTTGATGTGCCGATCTACAGAGAATGACCTCATCCAGGGTACCCCTTTAAGTGCCTGATGTGCGATCTACAGAAGTAGAACCCCAGTCAGGGGAGACCCTCCATGTGCCTGGTATGCCAGAGAAGAACCCAGGCAATGAAGCCTTCTAAGTGCCTGAACCAGTAGGGCTATGGAGCAAAGAGGCCTTCTGATTGCCAGCTACAAGAGGCTTAAAAAAGACTCTGATAGGGCCATAACTCCTGCCAAAGAGGCAGTCTGTGTCCCTGAACACTGGGTGCTGCCAGGATCCCCGCAAACCAAGCAGCTGCACCACCTTCATGCTCAACTCTCAAACTCTCACTGGGGCAGAGCTGCCACAGGCAAAAAAAAAAAAAAAAAAAGCCTCGTGGTTATGCACTCAGGGTTGCTTCAGTCCTGTCTGACTCTTTGAGACCCTGTAGACTGTGGCCTGCCAGGCTTCTCTGTCAGAGAGGAGGTTCTCCAGGCAAGAATACTGGAATGTATTGGCCAATACTCGTTGCCATATCCTTCCAGAGCACTTTATTTTCTACTACTCTAACCCCCATCCCCCCTGAGTACCTGGTGCTGCCCGAACCCCTGTGAATCAAACAGCTTCATCACCTCCACACCTGGCCCTCACAGGGGAAAATCCAATCCCTCCGAGGAAGCCTCAGGAGCTAAACCCCAGTGGAAGACCCACATGTAGAAGTGGAAATAAAATCATAATTGAACTCCAGGGGCAGTGTGGCTAAGGAAAGTGAAGTCTCTCAGTCGTGTCTGACTCTTTGTGACCCCATGAACTGTAGCCTATCAGGCTCCTCTGTCCATGGGATTTTCCAGGCAAGAGTGCTGAAGTGGATTGCCATTTCCTTCTCCAGGGGATCTTCCCGACCCAGGAATCGAACCCAGGTCTCCTGCATTGCAGGCAGACAATTTACCTTCTGAGCTAGCAGGACCCAAAACCTTCCCACCAGCTGTACAAGTTGCAGATTAAATCTACACGATCAACTAAGCAGATTCTGTGTCTAGGGAATACATAAAAGGCCATTGAGAGCTCCCACAAAAGAAGACGCACTAGCTCTGATAGCTGTGGACATTGGAGTCAAGAACACACATGAGCAGGACCAGATTAGAATTGGAGCAGCCGCAATAGCAGGTCCAGAGTTAAGTACAGTATTGGAAGGCATCCTAGGGAGATAAGGTGGACTGTGATTCCCAGCACAGGAAAGGACTCTGACAGCAGTGAATCAAAAAAAATTTTATTAATCTTATTTTTTGACCTGTTCTGTAGATTCTTTTGGATTTTTTCTTTTTATTTCTTCCTTTCCCTCCCCCTCTGTTGTAGTTGTTGATTTTTTTGGCCCTAATAAATACAACTGAGTTTTTGAGCTTTTTTTTTTTTCTTTTTCCTCAGTCACATTTTTCATTGTTGTCATAAATCTCTGCCTCTATGTTGGGCTTTTGCAGCTCTGTGGAGTTTTCTTCTTTTTTCTCTTTTTTTAATTTTAATTTTTTAAACCTATCATTTTTTTCTACATTTATTTCTTTGTTTGCTTTTCTTACTGTTCTTTTCCCCTTGAGTTAATCTTTAATGTATATAAATCTATTTTATCTACCTTTATTTAACTTTGCATATCTATTCTTTCTTTCCTCTTTCCTTTCCTCTAAACATATTTGTTAGTTTTGCTTTCATTTGTTCCCCACTTGGCACCTTGCTTTAGTTTTGTTTTTTAGTTTGTGCTTAAGTTAGTCTTGTTCTTAACTGGTAAATACACGTTTTGATTTCCTTTGTTCGCTGGATCAGTCTACTGTATTTTTGTTGGACAGTTTTCACTTTGCTTATGTGTGTATATGTATATGTGTATATTTCATTATTTAAATTATTTGCCTGATTTTGTAACTGCCATTTGTCTGGGGTTCATCTTTAGTTTTTCTTTTTTGGATATTTGTTTTTCTCTTCCTTAATGCCCTAACAAAGAACCTGTGGAATCTTTGTCCCTGACCAGAGATCAAACCCTAGTGGGAGCACTGACTCCAAGACCTTAGAGTACCAGAGAACTAACCCTAGGGAGTATCAAATAGTGAGAACTCACACAAAGGAAACCACTTGAATACAAGACCCGGCATCACTCAACCACCAGTAACACCCTGTGCAGGACACCTAATCTAAACAACAAGCAAAACAAAAATACAAACCCAATCATCAGCGGACAGAAGTACCAGCTCATTCAGCTTTGCCCATCAGAGGAAAAACAAACAAACAAACAGAAACTCAACACAATCTCACCCTATACAAAGCTTGCACAAACCACTGGACCAACCTTAGGAGGGCAGAAACCAAGAGGAAGAAACAATTCAAACTTCTTCAAGTAAAGAATTCAATTTTCCCTGAAGCCTGGGAAAAGGAGATCTCAAACACAATAACTTAAAAAAAAAAATAGAAGGCAGAGAAATACTGCACAAATGAAGGAACAAACTAAAAAAACAAAATCAAAATAAATGAAGAAATAGGAAAATTACCTGAAAAAGAATTCAGAGTAATGATAGTAAAGATGAAAAAAAAAAACCTTGAAAATAAAATGGATAAAATACAAGAACCAATTAACGAGGACCTTGAAGAAGTAAAGAATAAGCATACAGAGACAAATAACACAATTACTGAAATTAAAAATACTCTAGAAGGAATCAATAGCAGAATATCTGAAGCAGAAAAATGAATCAGTGAGCTGGAAGGTAAAATGGTGGAAATTACTTCTGAAGAGCAGAATAAAGTAAAAAGAATGAAAAGAACTGAGGACAGTCTCAGAGACCTCTGGGATCATATCAAACACACCAACATTCGAATTATAAGGGTCCCAGAAGAATGAGAGAAAAAGAAAGGATATGAGGAAAATTTTGAAGAGATCATAGTTGAAAATTTCCCCAACATGGAAAAAGGAAGTAGCCAATCAAGTCCAAGAGACACAAAGAGTCCCATACAGGATAAATCCAAAGGAGAAACATGCCAAGACACATACTAATTAAACTAACAAAGATTAAAAGTGGCAAGGGAGAAGCAACAAGTAACATACAAGGGAATCCCCATATGCATAACAGCTAATCTTTCAACAGAAACTCTGCAGGCCAGAAGGGAATGGCAGGATATATTTAAAGTACTGAAAGGGATAAATCTACAGCCAAGATTAGTGTACCTGGCAAAGGTCGCATTCAAAATGGATGGAAAAATAAAAAGCTTTTCAGACAAGCAAAAGTTAAGAGAATTCAGTACCACCACACGAGCTTTACAACAAATGTTAAACGGACTTATATAGTCAAGAAATACAACAGAAGAAAAATATCTACAAAATCAATCTCAAACAATTAGAAAAATGTCAATAGGAATATAT